>NC_079504.1:90348666-90589908 GCF_030052815.1 Hevea brasiliensis | reverse complement strand
AGAGAGAAAATGAAACGAATTTTAATAGAAGAAGAAAAGGTTCATGGCTGGAAATGGGAAGAAGAAGAAAGCTGGATTTTTCTTTCATTTTCTGCTCATTTTATTGATTTTAAATGGGTTAAGGACATGTGTCACAATATGATTGGTCATTGGGGTTTTAATGACATCATAATGATGTCAAAATTCTCATTTATTCCATTTTCTTTTTTTTTTCTTTTCTACTCATTTTCAATTCAATTTTTAGCAATATTTATTCATATTTTATGTTATAATAATTATTTACTTAACTGGACAAGTCGGCCAAAAATCATCTCTGAAGACGAAATGACCAAAATGCCCTCCATTTGGCTTATTGAGCCAAAATTGTCTGTACCGATTGAAAAATTTTCTAAATATTTTCTTGGCATTCTAATGCCATAGGAACCTAAATGACCCTTCTCTGGAGTCCCAAAAATTATTTTATGAATTTTTCCCTGGGTCTAGGGCTCTTAGTTGCGAGAACCGTAACTTCCCACTAGGTTACCCATCGCTAGGGCACCTGCTCATTTAACTTGGTTGTATTTTATTTCTAAAATTTTTTCCTAAATTTTTCTTATTAATATTTGAGTTAATTATGGTTCCTTACTTTAGTTTAAATATTTTTTCGGACGTTCTAGCTGTCCGGACCGACACTGGTCACCAGAACAGTAGAATGTACGGAGTTGCTACAGAGAGAGTGTTACAGCTGGTTTGAGGATGATAAGGTGTGGCCACCTTGTGAGTCACTCCATATTTTTTCAATAGTGTCTCAAATTGTTGGTTGCAGAAGTGACTTCCTCCATCGCTGATTATTGCTCGTGGTGCACCAAATTTTGTAAAGATATTCTTCTTAAGGAACCTTGTGACCACTCTAACATCATTGGTTGGTGTGGCTATTGCTTTTGCCCATTTTGATACATAATTAACACCAACTCGAATATACTTATTTTCATGGGAAGAGGGGAATGGGGCCATGAAGTGTATCCCCCATACATCAAACAATTCTACCTCAAGTATACCATGCAGTGGCATTTCATTCCTTCTTAAAGTGTTGCCTATTCTTTGGTATTGATCACAAGCTAGTACAAAGGATCTCACATCCTTAAACAAATGTGGCCAGTAAAACCCTGCTTGCAAGATCTTAGCTACTATTTTTGAGGTGCCAAAGTGTCCCCCATGTAATAATGAGTGGCAGTGTTGTAGAATGCTCTCTATTTCCTCTTCCGGTATGCATCTTCTTATTAGCTCATCATTACATCTCTTGTACAGTAGAGGTTCCTCTCATGTGTAGAACTGCACATCATGCAGAAATTTCTTCTTTTGCTGATAAGTCATGTTTGGAGGCAATACCCTGCATATAAGAAAATTAACAAAGTCAGCATACCAGGAGCTTGGGAGAATGCTAGTAATTGCTCATCAGGAAATGAATCATCAATTGGCAAATCCTTAAAGTCCCCTGTGTACTCCAATTTCATCCTGGAATGATGGTCTACCACTACATTTTCGGATCCCTTTTTATCCTTTATTTCAAGGTTAAATTCTTACAAGAGTAAAATCCATCGAATCATTCTTGGTTTCACCTCTTTCTTTTTTAAAAGGTACCGGATGACAGCATGATTTGTGAATACAATGACTTTTGACCCAATTAATTAGGATCTGAATTTGTCCATTGCAAACACCACTGCTAGGAATTCCTTCTCTGTGGTAGCATAATTGATTTGCGCGTCATCAAGTGTATTGCTGGCATAATAAATGGCATGGAGCTTTTTATCTTTTCTTTGCCTGAGCACCGCTCCAACTGCAAAGTCACTCTCATCGCACATCACCTCGAATGGTAGCTCCCAATCTAGTGGCTACATTATTAGTGCTGAGATCAGGGCTTCTTTGATCCTATTGAAAGAGACAAGGTAATTTTCATCAAAATCAAAGTGAACATTTTAACTTAACAGGCTGGTAAGTGGCTTAGCTATTTTAAAAAAATCTTTAATGAATATTCTGTAGAACCCTGCATGTCCCAAAAAGCTTCTCACTCCCTTGACTGATGTTGGTGGTGGCATGTTTTCAATGATCTCAATTTTTGCCTTATCAACGTCAATTCCTCTTTCTAATATCAAATGTCCCAGAACAATACCTTCCCTTACCATGAAGTAGCATTTTTCCTAGTTTAGAACCAAGTTTGATTCCTCACATCTTTACAACACCTTAGATAAATTAGCCAGGCAATCATCAAAAGTAGTTCCATAGACAGAAAAATCATCCATAAAAACTTCCATGATATTTTCAATATAATCAGAAAAAATAGCTATCATGCATCTTTGAAAGGTAGCAAGGGCATTACAAATGTCACACCCTACCCCTCTGTAAGGCACAACATGATCTCGTAGTATACCTAATGAATTACCAACTTCGTCTACTGATAACCCATTAAATACACTAAGGAATTTTAAAGCTTTTCTTACTTCTTTTGACAGTGGTGAGCACTATTTACAAGTGTTAAAAAAATTTTTTTTGAACTGAAGTGAAACAGCTAACACATTTGAATTATTAGGGATTTCTGTAAAAATTTTGGCGGAGTGCTATCTGTATTTTGAATAAAACAGTTCTTCAAAAACCTGTAAAAACACTTCAAATATATTTCTCAATCTCAAACTCCAACATTTAATCAACACAATATGTTTCTCAACTCAAATCCACAATAACTTTTCAGTGTTTTCAAAGGCTGAGATAAAAGAAATATATCACAATATTTACAAACCAATTTATTTTACAATTTCAATGTACAATTTTAATTTACAACTGCTCAAAACCAAAAACACTATATACATACAGTGAACATACATTACAATACCAAAATGCAGAATATGGTATACTCAATATACCCGATGAACTCTCACTGAAGTACTAACAGCCTAGTCTGCTGCCCTGTCAGTCTATCTACCTGCGATAGCAATAAAAAACTATCGCTGAGCCATTGTCTCAGTGGTGCATAATATTAATCAAATACAACTTTAAATCACAAATCATAAGTCATATAAATAGTGGATACTTATTTCATAGTTAAATTCAAAGACAATGAATGTCATAAAGAATTTAAACTCCATTTCACAATATCACAATAAATCTCAATAAATCAAAACATAGTTAAATTCAAAAGACAGTGAATGTCAATAAGAATTTAAACTTCATTTCACAATCTCACAATACATATCAATAAATCACACACAGCTTAATCATGTTCCAAAGTTCAATTCGTCCCAAAAGCCGATGGCTAGTGAGGTATTCAATTCGTCCCAAAAGCCGATGGCTAATGAGGAATAACATAGCTAGCTAGCAAAAATATGAGTACTCATTCTATTCGTCCTCAACTGGCACACACCTCAAAACTTCAGCCAGAGAGGAAATTCAATTCGTCCCACTAGACAAGCTAGCGAGGAATTCAATCAATATACATGATAGCTATGGTTTCAAATTACAGGTGAAAACAGAATTTAAAAACTAGCTCTGATACCACTAAAACATGTCACACCCTACCCCTCTATAAGGCATAACATGATCCCGTAGTATACCTAATGAATTACCAACTTCGTCTACTGATAACCCATTAAATACACTACAAGGGATTTTAAAACTTTCCTTACTTCTTTTGACAGTGGTGAGCACTATTTACAAGTGTTAAATTTTTTTTTTTTTGAACTGAAGTGAAACAGCTAACACATTTGAATTATTAGGGATTTCTGTAAAAATTTTGGCGGAGTGCTATCTGTATTTTGAATAAAACAGTTCTTTAAAAACCTGTAAAAACACTTCAAATATATTTCTCAATCTCAAACTCCAACATTTAATCAACACAATATGTTTCTCAATTCAAATCCACGATAATTTTTAGTGTTTTCAAAGGCTGAAATAAAAGAAATATATCACAATATTTACAAACCAAAATAATTTACAATTTATTTTATAATTTCAATGTACAATTTTAATTTACAACTGCTCAAAACTAAAAATACTATATACATACAGTGAACATACATTACAATACCAAAATGCAGAATATGGTATACTCAATATACCCGATAAACTCTCACTGAAGTACTAGCAGCCTAGTCTGCTACTCTGTCAGTCTGTCTACCTGCGACAGCTTTGTCTCAGTGGTACACAACATTAATCAAATACAACTTTAAATCACAAATCATAAGTCATATAAATAGTGGATACTTAAAACCATAGTTAAATTCAAAGACAATGAATGTCATAAAGAATTTAAACTCCATTTCACAATATCACAATAAATCTCAATAAATCAAAACATAATTAAATTCAAAAGACAGTGAATGTCAGTAAGAATTTAAACTTCATTTCACAATCTCACAATACATATTAATAAATCACACACAGCTTAATCATGTTCCAAAGTTCAATTCGTCCCAAAAGCTGATGGCTAGTGAGGTATTCAGTTCATCCCAAAAGCCGATGGCTAATGAGGAATAACATAGCTAGCTAGCAAAAATATGAGTACTCACTCTATTCGTCCTCAACAGGCACACACCTCAACACTTCAGCCAGAGAGGGAATTCAATTCATCCCATTAGACAAGCTAGCGAGGAATTCAATCAATATACATGATAGCTGTGGTTTCAAATAATTTACAATGCTTTTCAATCCATAAGTTTCCATCAAATATCATTCAAACAATTTCTCACAATTTCAAACCATTTACAATGCTTTTCAAGCAATAAGTATCCATTCAAACACATTTCCATAATTTAAAATAATAATATACAAATAGTCATAATTTATTTCAATTGAAAAATTCAAAAGAAATAATTGTTGTGCACAAACCTCTAATAATTGTCTCTTGGCTCTGACTCAGTGTTTCCTTCCCCTTCTCTGAGTCTTTCCGAACTGAGAAACACAATTTGAAGTGTTTCAGTACTCATTTAAACTGTCTCTAAGAATAAAGCTTAATACTTAATTTATTGAATTCTATTATTTCCTTAGTCAACCTAAGATGTTGACCCTCGATGCAGTCTAGGTGAATTAGGTTTTAAAGTTACCAATATGTCACATTTGTAGCCTTTTAGTATTGGTACATGTTACCAAATTCATTTCCTTGTATATTGCATTTTATTGCAATTTGTCGGATTCCGATATACTAATTTTTCCTAGCCGAATGACCTAGTTTCCTCGGTTTTCGGGTTTCAGTCAAAACTACAAACTTGTAGATCTATGTCTTATTGCACGCGGGGCAAAATTTCAAGTCATTCTGAGTTTACTAGACCAAGTTATGGTCATTTTACTATTGCTGGTCGGAATGTATCAAAATGGTCATTTTAGGTCATTTTTAGGTCACTTTTGGTTCTGCCAGTTTTTGCACCCGAACTTGTGTAAGCTGTTTGGCTTGGTTTTGGCCATTTCTGGGCTTTGGTATCTTCATAAGACTTGTAGATATATGTCTTAACTATTCATGGTAAAAATTTCAAGTCAATTGGACCTGTTTTGTGTGAGTTATGGCCAAAACATCAACTGCTGCCCAAATAGTCAATTTTCAGGCCTTAAATGCACTAATCCGGATTTGGTCACTTTTCAAGTTACCTTCCAAGCAGAATTTTGGTAAGCTTCCTTCATGAAAGTTGGCACTTTTTGTGCCTAGTTTGACCTCCAATTGGTCTCATACCAATTTGAGCCACACACTTAAGGTTCTAAGCCCAAAACACACACTGCCCTATTGCATATTGTTCATCACTCATTAATTACACTTTTAACACTTACCAAGTTACACATTCATGCCATTTCTGTTTTGTACCATAACATAAACACATTTCACAATACATTTTTGGTCATTTTGGCAGCTTATAACCACACTCAATATGCACATTATAGTCCAGAATTTTCCAAGTTCAAATTACAAACAATTTAACCACATAACCTAGCTCATTCACATGTCCAAACTCACACCTTCATACACATGTACAAGCTGCCATAACAAGCACCATAATTCAACAATAAAATTCCATAAACCAAACCATGAAACAACATTTTTTTGGTCCACACTTCAAATTGCCGATTCATACATCTCTCTCAATTAACTTCCAAGCTTCCAAAATCAAGTGTACATTCACATACATTTAGTATACATCACCCAATTTATTCCTACACACATAAACACTTCATCAACACTTTAATCTACCATTTACATGCAAGGATAAACTATTCTTATGGAGTTTCCATGCCTGCCAAAAATATACATCTCCCTTTAAACATCAAACTCCAAAAATCTTTCCATAATTCAACTACCCATAACATCCACACAAACTTTAATGAAGCAAGCATCAAAAATACCTACTTACCACTTTGGAAACTCTTAAAAACCTTGACTAAACTTGATTTTCTTGCTGCCTATCTACTGCCCAAGCTGTGTAGAACAATTTTTGTGAAGGAAAGTGCAAGGAAAGAGGCTTGGATCATGCTTGCATGAAGCTTCAAGGTGGATGGCAATGGAGGTATTCCTTGGGAGCATTTCAGCTGGTTGTCCAAGGTTGAAGAAGGTGAGCTATTTCTACCCAAATGAAGATGTAGTGGTCCACTTTAGGTGTGAGTGGAGCACTAAGTTAGAATTTAATGGTTATTTATTCTAAAGTTTCATATTCCCACATTTAACACCCAATTTTTGCTATTTGAATTAGGTACCACCAATTTAATTTTTCATGACATTTTCCAAGTGTAATATCATTTATTTTTAATGGACATTTAGGTCAAAAGACAACTCGGGTGTCAAATGTCCACAATGCCCCTGTTCGAGTTGCATTCTCGATTTTTCGGTAACATCGAGTTTTATCGTTTTCTCGATTTTTCACTTTTCTTTGTACAAATTAATTAATTTTTCTTTGATATTTATAATGGTATTTATACTTCAATAGACATTTATTTAAGTCTTAAAAATATTTTCCAGGATTTCCCGTGGTCCAGGGCTAGTCAATGGTCCACGCCGCAACTTTTCAGTGCGGTCACCCATCGCTAGGGTTCTCGACTCGTTTAACTTGGTTACATTTCATTGCTATTATTTTTCCTTTGTTTTTCTTGTATTTTCTTTTCTTATATTTCATTACTTTATGTCTCCTCACTCATATCTAAGTGTAGCTCTAGGCATCCTAGCTGTCCGGACAACACTGGTCACCGGAACAGTAGAACGCACTACCGAACATAGGGGTGTTACAACAAAGACCAAAAGGCATTCTCCTATGTGCAAATGTTCCATAAGGGCAAGTGAATGTGGTCTTTTCTTAGTCTTCTGGGTGAATATGAATTTGAAAGAATCCTGAATACCCATCTAGATAATAGAAGTAAGAGTGTTTCGCTAACCTCTCTAATATTTGGTCAATAAAAGGGAGAGGAAAATGGTCATTTCTAGTGGCACTGTTTAATTTCCTATAATCTATGCACATTCGCCAACCAGTGACTAACCTAGTAGGGATCAGTTCATTGTTTGCATTTTGGATAACAATTATCCCACCCTTCTTAGGAACTACATGTACTGGACTAACCCATTTACTATAAGAAATTAGGTATATGATACCTGCATCTAATAGTTTCAAAATTTCTTTCTTGACTATTTCTTTCATGTTTGGGTTAAGTTTTCTTTGGTGCTCGATAGTGGGTTTACTGTTTTTGTAACACCCCTAAGTTCGGTAGTGCGTTCTACTGTTCCTGTGACCAGTGTTGTCCGGACAGCTAGGATGCCTAAAACTACACTTCGATATGAGTGAGGAGACATAAAATAATGAAATACAAGAAAAGAAACTACAAGAAAAACAAAGGAAAAATAATAGCAAAGAAATGTAATCAAGTTAAGCAAGCCGAGAACCCTAGCGATGGGTGACCGCACCGGGAAGTCACGGCGTGGACCGTTAACTAGCCCTGGACCGTGAGGAACCCTGAAAAATATTTTTAGGAATTAAATAGACCCCTATTGAAGTATAAATATTATTAGAAATATCAAAGAAAAATTAAATAATTAGTACAAAGAAAAGTGAGAAATCGAAAAACGGACAAAACCCTGTTATCAGAAAATCGAATGCAACCCGAACAGGGGCATTGTGGTCATTTGACATCCCGAGTTGTCTTTTGACCTAAATGTCCATTAAAAATAAATAATATTACACTTGAAAAATATAATAAAAAATTAATTTAGGGGTACCTAATATAAATAGCAAAAATGGGGAGTTAAATGTGGGAAATTGAAACTTTTGAATAAATTAACATTAAACTTGCAATAGTGCTCCACTAACTCATTAAAGTGGACCACTTAATCTTCATCTTGGACCAGCAGATTGTCATCTTCCTCATTTCTCAAAATTCAGCCAAAAATGGAGAAGGGAAGAACTCCATTGCCGCATGGTTTTGGAGCTCCATGCAAGGGTGATCCAAGCTTCTTTCTCTCCACTTCCCTTCATTAAAGTTAATCCTCACACCATGGGCAGTAGATAGGCAGCAAGAAGATCAAGTTTTGGTGAAGTTTTGAAGAGTTTCCAAAGTGGTAAGTATGTATTTTTGATTAGTGCTTCATTAAAGTTTGTGAGGAGGTTATGGGTGTTTGATTTATGGAGAAATTTATGAGGTTTGATGTTGAATGGGAGTGTGTATTTTTGGCAGCCATGGAAAAACCTTGAAGGCAGTTTATTTGTGCTTGTAAATAGTGAATTAAATGATTGATTAAATGTATATTGTGTAGGAAATTGTTTGGGTGATGTATACTTGGTATATGTAAATGTGAAATGAAATTTAAAGCTTGGAAATTAATGGAATGTAAATGTACCATTGTGGCAGTTTGTTAACTCTTGAGGAATACTGGAATTCATGCTTGGTTTATGAAATAATGGTGTTGAAATGTGTTGGTTGTTATGGCAGTTTGAGTGTATGTATGGTGGTGTAAAGTGGGACATGTAAATGGGTATGAATTGGTGATTGAATTGTTGTAAACTGAGTTGGACAAATTCTGCACTTGTTGGTGCACATTGAATGTAATTGTAAGCTGCCAAAATGACCTATAATATGTTATAAATTATGTTTAGGTTGTGGTACAACCAGAATTGGTTTGAAGGTTAAGTTTGGTGAGTGTTAAAAGTGATGCTTGATGTGTATGCAAGAATTTCAATAAGGCAGTTTGAGTTTTAGGCCTATAACTTTAATTGTGTGGCCTCAATTGGTATGAGACCAATTGGTGGTGAAACTAGGCACAAAATGTGCCAACTTTCATGAAGGAAGCTTGCCAAAATTCTGCTTGCAAGGTAGCTTGAAAAATGACCAAATCCGGATTAAGTGCAAATGAGGCCTGAAAATTGACCATTTGGGCAGCAGTTAGTGTTTAGGCCATAACTCACTCAAAACAAGTCCAATTGACCTGAAATTTTAACCATGAATAGTTAATACCCATATCTACAAGTCTTATGAAGACACCAAAGCCCAGAAATGACCATAAGCAAGTTAAAAAGCTTGCACAAGTTCGGGTCCAAAAACTGGCCGAACCTAAAATGACCTAAAGTGACCTAAAATGACCAATTTTGGTGCAATTTGACCAGCAATAGTAAAATGACCATAACTTGGTCTACATAACTTAGAATGACCTGAAATTTTGCCCCGCTTTCCATAAGAAATAGATCTACAAGTTTGTAGTTTTGACCAAAACCCGAAAACTGAGGGAACTAGGTCGTCCGGCTAGGTCAAACTAGTATCCCGGAATCTAGCAAATTGCAAGAAAATGCAGTATACACAGAAATGAACTTGGTAACATGTACCAACCCTAAAAGACTATTGAATGTGACATATTAGTAACATTAAAATCTAATTTACCTAGAACGCATCGAGGGTCAACATATTAGGTTGACTAAGGAAATAATAGAATTCGATAAATTAATTATTGAACCTTATTCTTAGAGACAGTTTAAATGAGTACTGAAACACTTCAAATTGTGTTTCTCAGTTAGCAAAGACTCAGGGAAGGGGAAGGAAACATTGAGTCAAAGCCAAGAGACAGTTATCAGAGGTTTGTGTACAACTAGTTTTTTAACTAATTTTGTTTAAATATTTCATATGATTAAATGACATATTTTTCTTATGTATTATGTTTAACAAGCATTGGATTTAATTCAATAATTATTGAAAATTGTTACAGTATGTATGAATTTAGCTTTGTGAAATGGTATTTCCACAAGTATTAAGCATTGTTATGGATTGAATAAATTATGTTTTGGAAAATTGTGATAGAACATGTTTTGAATTGTGATGGTAATTTTCATGGAAAAATGCAAATTTATTATTTGAATTATGATGAGCATAAAAATTATTGGATATTGGAATTGAATTTGAATCGAATTATATTGTGATTTATGCTCACTAAAAGGATTGTGATATTATTTTATATCTCACTATAGATGCTTGACTAGGTTATTACCCGTCTCTCTCATTTGTTGAGAAGACAATGGAGTTAGTTGTGTTTTGATTACCATGGTACGTGCACAGGCTTAGATTTTCCTCTGATTTGAGGTTAGATCTAAGTTTATTTTATCGTTATGGCCCTTGCGGAAGATTCATTATTGTGATGGTACTGTGCACGATGATTCGATCTCCCCGACCATAGGGAGTGTAACACCCCTAAGTTCGGTAGTGCGTTCTACTGCTCCGGTGACCAGTGTTGTCCGGACAGCTAGGATGCCTAGAACCGTTCTTCGATATGAGTGAGGAGACATAAAATAATGAAATACAAGAAAAGAAAACACAAGAAAAACAAAGGAAAAATCATAGCAAAGAAATGTGATCAAGTTAAACGAGCCGGGAAACCTAGCGATGGGTGACCGCACCGGGAAGTCACGGCGTGGACCGTTGACTAACCCTGGACTGCGGGGAACTCTGAAAAATATTTTTGGACATAAATAGACCCTTACTGAAGTATAAATATCATTAGAAAGATCAAAGAAAAATTAAATAATTAGTACAAAGAAAAGTGAGAAATCGAAAAACAGACAAAATACGGTATTACCGAAAAATCGGAAAAGCCACCCGAACAGGGACATTATGGTCATTAGACATCCCGAAGTGTCTTTTGACCTAAATGTCCATTAAAAATAAATAGTATTACACTTAGAAAATGAAATGAAAAATTAATTTGATGGTACCTAAAATAAATAGTGGAAATAATGGGTTAAATGTGGATTATGGGAAAGTTAAGTTTATAATATGATTTATTTTACTTAGTGGAGCACTAAGGGGTTAATTTATCATTGAATTATGGCTGATATGGTCCACTCACCATCTGAAATCCATCTTCCTCATATTCTCTCAAAAATGGCCGAATTGAAGAACACAAAGAACTCCATGGGCGTTTGCATGCAAGCTTAATCCACCCTCCATTTTCAACTCCATTCACTTAGCTTCTTTCATGAAAAATGGTCTACACACCACAAGGAAGATATTGATACCAATTTTGGAAAGTTTAAGCAAGGTTTAACAAGCTCCAAGCATAAGGTAAGTTCATAATTTTGAGAATTTCTTTGTTAAAGTTTATGTGCATGTTATGGGTATTAGTTTGGTGAAGGAAAATTTTGAGTTTGATGGGTTATTGTTGTTGTCATTTTGGACAGCCATGGTCACGTTTTTGATGAGGAAATTGTGCATATAATTGTTGAGAAATAATGTTGTTCATGGTGATTTAGTAACCTAGTGATTTAATGCATGTATATATGGTGAATTATGCACTTTGATGGAAATTAACTTATGGTACGGCAATGTGATGTTGATGAGTGATTTGTGGCAGCTTGTGGACACTTGAGAAAGGGTGTATATTGAAGGAAGTGTGGGCAGCATATTGACCTAGAAGGATTGATGATATGTATGTCAATTTACATTGTAAAGTGTATGTAAAGTTTGTAATGTTTAGGTGTGTTTGTAATGGTACTTAGAAATTGTAATTGTGAATG
Source organism: Hevea brasiliensis (assembly GCF_030052815.1). NCBI lineage: Eukaryota > Viridiplantae > Streptophyta > Magnoliopsida > Malpighiales > Euphorbiaceae > Hevea > Hevea brasiliensis. The sequence goes on along the minus strand of NC_079504.1, from coordinate 90,577,921 downwards.
ATATTTGGTGTGTTGAGGGTGATTGGAATCTGCCCAAAATAATGCTAATGTTATGTAGAAAATGTTGTTGGTAATGTGCCAAAACAGTTTGGTAGGGTATGGAAGTAAACCTTGCAAAGGTAAGTGTGTGTTTGAAGTTGGGGTGTGTAATGCATATTAAGGGCAGTGTATATTTTGGCCTATAACCTTGAATGTGTAACCTTAATTAGTATGAGACCAATTTGAGGTGAAACTAGGCACAAAATGTGCCAACTTTCATTGAGAAACCATGCCAAAATTCTGCTTGCAAGGTGACCTAAAAATTTGACCAATTCGGATTAGATGCAATTAGGACCTGAAAAATGACCAATTGGGCAGCAGTGAGTGTTTAGGCCATAACTCACTCAAACCAGGTCCAATTGACCTGAAATTTTAACCATGAATAGTTAAGACCCATACCTACAAGTCTTATGAAGACACCAAAACCCAGAAATGACCATAAGCAAGTCAAACAACTTGCACAAGTTCGGGTCAAAAAACTGGCCGAACCAGAATTGACCACTTTGACCTAAAATTGACCTAAAATGGTACCATTTGACCAGCAATAGTGTAATGACCATAACTTGGTCTACTTAACTCGGATTGACCTGAAATTTTGCACCGCGTGCAATAAGACCTAGATCTACAAGTTTGTAGTTTCGATTGAGACCCGAAAACCGAGAGAACTAGATCGTCCGGTTAGGTCAAACCAGTGTTCCGGAATCCAGCAATTTGCATTAAAATGCACTAAGCGAGGAAATGACTTTGGTAAAACGTACCAAACCTAAAACCCTATCGAGTGTGACATATTAACGACACTAAAACCTAATTTACCTAAAACGCATCGAGGGTCGGTATATTAGGTGATTAAGCGAATAATTGAGTTCAGTGTACTATTTACCAAACGCCATTGATAGAGACAGTTTAATTTTGTACTGAAACACTTCAAATTGTGTTTCTCAGCTAACAAGGACTCAGGGAAAGGAAAGGAAATACTGAGTCAAGACCAAGAGACAAATATCAGAGGTTTGTGCACAACAACTGTTTCTTTTGAATTATTTTCAATGGAAATAAATATTGATTATTTGTATAACATTATTTTAAATTGTGGAAATGTGTTTGAGGAATATTTATTGATTGAAAAATATTGTGAATAGTTTGAAAGCGTGAAAAATGGTTTGAATGACATTGATGGATACTTATTGATTAAAAAGCATTAGAAATGGTTTGAAACCACAGCTATCATGTATATTGATTGTATTCCTCTCTAGCTTGTCTAGTGGGATGAATTGAATTCCCTCTGTTTGAAGTGTTGAGGTGTGTGCTGTTGAGGACGAATAGAATGAGTACTCATATTTTTGCTAGCTAGCCATGTTATTCCTCATTAGTCATCGACTTTTGGGATGAATTGAATACCTCATTAGCCATCGGCTTTTGGGATGAATTGAATTATTGATCAAGATTAAGCGGTGTTTGATTTATTGATGTGTATTGTGAGATTGTGAAATTGATTTAAACTCTCATTGACATATTCTTTTGAATTCAAACTGATCGACTTATGGAAAATTATTGTGATATTGAGAAATGGAGTTTAAATTCTTGTTGACAATTATTGTCTTGAATTTAATTATGATTTTAAGTATCCACTATTTACATGACTTATGAACTGTGATTTAAATTGGATTTAGTTAATGTTGTGCACCACTGAGACATTGTCTCAGCGATAGCTATTATTGCCGCAGTAGAGAGATAGACAGGCAGACTAGGTGCATATACATCCAATGAGGATTTGTATTATGAGTATACCAAGATTTTGCATTTGTAATGTATGACCTTTGTATGTACATATTGTTTTTGGTTTTGAGCAGTTGTAAATTAAATTGTACCTTGAAGTTGTAAATTAATTATGAGTGTTTTGGATTGTAAAAGTTGTATTATATTTCCTTATCTCAGACTTTGAAAAATTTCTATGGAATTGTGTTGATAAATTGTTGTGTTGAGAAATGTATTGGAGTTGAGATTTGGAAAAAATTATTGAAGTGCTTTTTTACAGGTTTTCTGAAGAACTGTTTTGTCCAAAATACAGATGGCACTTTGCCAAAATTTTTACAGAAATTCCAAATAAACCAAATGAGTTAGTTATTTCACTTCAGTTCACCGAAGTCTTTAACACCTGTAAATAGTGCTCACCACTGTAAAAGAAGTAAGAAAAGTTTTTTTTTAAAATCCCTTGTAGTGTATTTAATGGGTTATCAGTAGACGGAGTTGGTAATTCATTAGGTATACTACGGGATCATGTTATGCCTTACAGAGGGGTAGGGTGTGACATGTTTTAGTGGTATCAGAGCAAAGTTTTTAAATTCCGTTTTCACCTGTTATTTGAATGTTCTTTTTGCATAGTACAACTGCTCAATATCATTGTTTGATACATACAGTACATTACAGTATAAATATGCACTAACGAGAGTGAATATTCTTGTGTTATTGTTCAGGAAAGCTAAGATCCTCGCATTGAATATGGAAGAGGGTGATCGTTCAGTCGATCAGTCTATTGAGGCTGAGGTGCAAGGGGATGCCCCAGCTGTACAAAATGTTAGTGGTTCAAAGAAGTCATTTCTGCTCATTCGCAATATTCCAACAAATGGTGGTAATGCACCTACTCAAGTCCCAATTGGACACGTGGTACAACCACGATCTCCTACGAGTCAGTATTTTTAATTGATGTAGTTTGTGGCTACAGAGTTCAAGGGATAGATCCTCTAGAAGTGAAGCAGTGGTTAGAGAGGATGGATAGGTTGTTCAAGACACTTCATTGTATGGAGCTCGGACTTGAATACTGATCCTTACTACAAGGGGATGCTTATGGTGGTGGAAAACCATTCCCGTAGAACTGCAGATCTTGACTGGAATGACTTCCTCGGGAATTGAAATACATCCCCGATGCTTATGTAGATCGAAGCTACAAGAATTCTTAAGTTTGAAACAGAGGCGGATCGGTGGTGAGTATGAAAGAGAATTTTCCGCCTTAGCCATTATGCGGTGAGTCTACTCTCTACCACAGGAGAGATGCAAGAGGTTTGAAAGCGGCTTGAAGCCAGTATTAGAGTACAAGTGCTCGGCTTCAAACACACTAACTTCTGAACTTGTTTCTCAAGCCCTAGAGTTGGAAAGAGTTGAGTTTGAGACTGCTCTGAGAAGAAGAGGTCGGAAAGACAGAGAAAGAGGGAAAATCAGATCGAGTTCAGTGGTCAGGAAAGAGGAAGAACTATGGGGAAATGGCGGAGGTGGCAAGAAATCGTAGGGAAGACATTGGGACAGAGACCTCCCTATCCGTCACAGAGTACCAGAAGTTCCTATCCTCCCCGCAAATGTGAAACTTGTGGAAAGAATCATGGTGGAATCTGCTACAAGGCTATTGGAGCCTGTTATAACTGTGGAGGCACAGGACACTTTGCCAAGGACTACACCAGTAGTCGCAGAGTTGGACCACCTCCTACAAGGGTCGAGCCACTGTCACGAAGCTCCCAACCACCTAGCAGAGGTAGAGGCAGGGGTAGAGGTAACCCAGCAGGCAGCCAAGGCACAGTAAAACAATCAGAGCAAGATAGTGCTCCAGTCAGAGTCTATGCCATGAGGCTGAGAGAAGAGGCAGAGACATCTGATGTTGTGGCTGGTACCTTCTCAACTTTTAACCAAAATGTGTTTGTGTTATTTGATCCGGGCTCTACCCATTCTTATGTGAGTGCTAGCATCATTGATTGCATTCTTTGTTCCATGTACAAAAATGGACTTTGAGGTGCTAGTAACAAGTCCGCTAGGACAGTCGAGGTTAATAGAATGTATAGAGATTGTCCTTTGGTGATCCAAGGACACACTTTCTGTCGATCTCATTGAAATGCCCTTGAGAGATTATGATATCATCTTGGGCATGGATTGGTTAGCTAGGCATCATGCCATGATTGAAGATCACTTTTGGTCTCCTCGATGATAATGTGGTGATACAAGGGAGAGGCACTATTGCCATCCAACATCATTTGCACTAGCCGAAAAATGATCGAGAAAGGGTGTGAAGCATACTTGGCACATGTGGTAGACACCCAAGTGGGGAGTCCGGCATTGAAGGACATCCCTACAAGACATGACTTTCAGACGTGTTTCGATGAATTGCCGTGATTACCTCGGAAGAGAAGTGCGATTTGAAATTAATGTTCGGTGTGGATCCAATCTCCATAACGCCATACGAGAATGGCACCACAGAGTTGAAGGAGTCAAGATACATTTACAAGAATTACTTGAAAAGGGCTTCATCCGCCCTAGTGTGTCACCTTGGGGAGCACGGTGTTGTTTGTTAAGAAGAAGGATGGTACTCTCCGCTTATGCATTGACTATTGAATAGGGTGACAATAAAGAACAGATATCCATTGCCTCGCATTGATGATCCGCTCGATCGATTGAAGGTGCAGATATTCTCCAAAATTGATTTGCGATCTGGTTATCATCGATTGAAGGTGCAAGAGCGAGTATCCCAAAAGCGCTTGAGAACTTCGGTATGGCCACTATGAGTTTCTAGTAATGCCATTCGGGTTAACAAATGCTCCACCGCTTTTATGGATCGATGAACACTATCTTCGACCATATCTTGATCAATTTGTGGTGGTGTTTATTGATGACATTTTGATATACTCGAGGAGTGCAGAGGAGCATGATAGACATCTGCGGATTGTACTGCAGACTTTAAGGAGAAAGCTTGTACGCCAAATTGTCGAAATGTGAATTTTGGTGAAGGAAATCTCCTTTTGGGACATGTTGTGTCACTGAAGGGATCAAGGTAGATTCCAAGGTAGAAGCTATCCTTAATTGGAAGACGCACAGGAACATCACGCAGATTCGCACTTAGGCTTAATGGATATTACCGTCGGTTTGTGAAGGGATTCTCTATGTTATCTTCTCGAAAGATGTAAAATTTGGTGGGTGATAAATGTCGTGAGTTTTGATGAGTTGAAGAGGTGCTTAATCAAGCTCAGTTCTCACTTTACCTACTCCGTAAAGAATACACGCTTTATAGTGATGCTTCTCACAATGGGTTAGGATGCAAGATCGAATGTCATTGCTTATGCATCACGCCAAATGAAACCGCATGAGAGGAACTACCCAACACATGATCCGGAGTTAGCTATTGTTTTTGCTCAAGATCCGGAGACACTATTTGTATGGGGAGAAATGCTACATTTACACGCATCACAAGAGCTTGAAGTACTTAGGCAAAGGAATTGAATTGAGGCAGAGGAGATGGTTGGAACTCATTAAAGACTATGATTGCTTAATAGACTATCAGCCAGGGAAAGCAAATGTAGTGGCTGACGCCTTAAGTCGCAAGACTATGGCAAGTCTCAGAGTTTCGCCTATGTCCATGGTATGTGAATTGAAAGCACAGCATGCCAGTTTAGAGATTGATGATGAGGGACAGACAGTAGTTGCTTGGCATGTACAGCCAGTGTTGATTGATCAGATCGTAATGGTGCAGTGATGAAAAATATCGAAGCTCGAAAGAAGTCCAGCAGGGCAAGAAACCTGAATTCTCTGTGAGAGATGATGGTTTATTGCTACATCAGGGTAGAATGTGCGTTCCTAATGATGTGGAATTGAGACAGGTCATTATGAAAGAAGCACATGAATCTCCTTTTGCTATGCACCCTGGTGGAACTAAAATGTACAGAGGGCTGAAAGAGCATTACTGGTGGATGGGCATGAAAAGAGATATAGCTGAATTCGTTTCCAAATGCCTAACTTGTCCAAGTAAAGGCGAACATCAAGTTCCACTGGTTTGTTACATCCTTTGTCGATGCAGTGGAAATGGGAGCGGATAACTATGGATTTTGTTACAGGACTTCCAAGGACACAGAGTAGTCATGATGCGATGGGTTATAGTTGTGATTGACTAAGTCCGCTCACTTTTTGGATGGACTATAGCCCGGAAAGATTGGCGGATTGTACATATATGAGATTGTAAAGCGCATGGAGTGCGTGAGCAATTGTGTCGACAGAGATCCTAGGTTCACTTCTAGATTCGGGTAGTCTTCAGAGAGCCCTAGGAACTAGATTGAACTTCAAAGACAGATTCCACCCATGCATGGATGGCCGAGAGGGTTATTCAGATATTGGAGGATATGCTACGGGCTTGTGTGATTGAATTTGAAGGTAGTTGGGATACACACTTGCCTTTGATTGAGTTTGCTTATAACAACAACTACCAATCAAGCATAGGGATGCCTCCATATGAAGCTTTGTATGGCGGAAGTGCGAACTCCCTTATGTTGGGATGAAGTAGGTGAAAGGAAGATGATTGGGCGAGAAATTGTCCAGACAGAGGAAAAGATCAGTTGATCAGAGATAGGCTCAAGGTCGCATCGCATCAAAAGTCCTATGTTGATCTCAAGAGAAGAGATATTGAGTATGCAATGGGTGATAAGGTATTCCTCAAAGTTTCTCCTTGGAAGAGGATTATGAGATTTGGCAGAAAGGAAACCGAGTCCTCGTTTCATCGGACCATATGAAGTTCGGAAAGAGTGGGTCCCTTGGCATACCGTTGGCATTACCTCCGAGCTAGCAAGGATACAAAGTGTCTTCCATGTCTCCATGTTAAGGAGGTACGGATCTGACCCATCTCAGGTACTATAGGTTGAAGAGATTGAAGTAAATCCAGACCTCTCATATGAGGAAGAACCCATAAAAATTATGGTATATGAGGTGAAGCAGCTGAGGAACAAACAGATACACCTGGTTAAAGTGTGGAACCATCATTCAGCAGAAGCTACTTGGGAACGTGAAGAGGATATGAGGAGACAACACCCACAGCTATTCGAGACTAATGCGTGTAAAATTTGAGACGAAATTTATTTAAGGGGGAGAATTGTAACACCTAAGTTGGTAGTGCGTTCTCTTGCTCGGTGACGATGTTGTCCTAGGATGCCTAGAACTGCCGATATGAGTGAGGAGACATAAAATAATGAAATACAAGAAAAGAAAACACAAGAAAAACAAAGGAAAAATCATAGCAAAGAAATGTGATCAAGTTAAACGAAACCTAGCGATGGTGATCAGGGAAGTCACGGCGTGGACCGTTGACTAACGGAACCCCGGAAAATATTTTTGGACATAAATAGACCCTTATTGAAGTATAAATATCATTAGAAAGATCAAAGAAAAATTAAATAATTAGTACAAAGAAAAGTGAGAAATCGAAAAAGCAGACAAAATACTTAGAAAAATCGGAAAAAGCCACGAACAGGACATTATGGTCATTAGACATCCCAAGTGTCTTTTGACCAAAATGACAATTAAAAATAAATAGTAATAAAATAAGAAAATGAAAAGAAAAATTAATTTTATGTTACCTAAAATAAATAGTGGAAATAATGGGTTAAATGTGGATTATGGGAAAGTTAAGTTTATAATATGATTTATTTTACTTAGTGGAGCACTAAGGGTTAATTTATCATTGAATTATGGCTGATATGGTCCACTCACCATCTGAAATCCATCTTCCTCATATTCTCTCAAAAATGGCCGAATAGAAGAACACAAAGAACTCCATGGGCGTTTGCATGCAAGCTTAATCCACCCTCCATTTTCAACTCCATTCACTTAGCTTCTTTCATGAAAAATGGTCTACACACCACAAGGAAGATATTGATACCAATTTTGGGAAGTTTAAGCAAGGTTTAACAAGCTCCAAGCATAAGGTAAGTTCATAATTTTGAGAATTTCTTTGTTAAAGTTTATGTGCATGTTATGGGTATTAGTTTGGTGAAGGAAAATTTTGAGTTTGATGGGTTATTGTTGTTGTCATTTTGGACAGCCATGGTCACGTTTTTGATGAGGAAATTGTGCATATAATTGTTGAGAAATAATGTTGTTCATGGTGATTTAGTAACCTAGTGATTTAATGCATGTATATATGGTGAATTATGCACTTTGATGGAAATTAACTTATGGTACGGCAATGTGATGTTGATGAGTGATTTGTGGCAGCTTGTGGACACTTGAGAAAGGGTGTATATTGAAGGAAGTGTGGGCAGCATATTGACCTAGAAGGATTGATGATATGTATGTCAATTTACATTGTAAAGTGTATGTAAAGTTTGTAATGTTTAGGTGTGTTTGTAATGGTACTTAGAAATTGTAATTGTGAATGATATTTGGTGTGTTGAGGGTGATTGGAATCTGCCCAAAATAATGCTAATGTTATGTAGAAAATGTTGTTGGTAATGTGCCAAAACAGTTTGGTAGGGTATGGAAGTAAACCTTGCAAAGGTAAGTGTGTGTTTGAAGTTGGGGTGTGTAATGCATATTAAGGGCAGTGTATATTTTGGCCTATAACCTTGAATGTGTAACCTTAATTAGTATGAGACCAATTTGAGGTGAAACTAGGCACAAAATGTGCCAACTTTCATTGAGAAACCATGCCAAAATTCTGCTTGCAAGGTGACCTAAAAATTTGACCAATTCGGATTAGATGCAATTAGGACCTGAAAATGACCAATTGGGCAGCAGTGAGTGTTTAGGCCATAACTCACTCAAACCAGGTCCAATTGACCTGAAATTTTAACCATGAATAGGTAAGACCCATACCTACAAGTCTTATGAAGACACCAAAACCCAGAAATGACCATAAGCAAGTCAAACAACTTGCACAAGTTCGGGTCAAAAAACTGGCCGAACCAGAATTGACCACTTTGACCTAAAATTGACCTAAAATGGTACCATTTGACCAGCAATAGTGTAATGACCATAACTTGGTCTACTTAACTCGGATTGACCTGAAATTTTGCACCGCGTGCAATAAGACCTAGATCTACAAGTTTGTAGTTTCGATTGAGACCCGAAAACCGAGAGAACTAGATCGTCCGGTTAGGTCAAACCGGTGTTCGAATCCAAGAATTTGCATTAAAATGCACTAAGCGAGAAATGACTTTGGTTAAACGTACAAAACCTAAACCCCTTTGTTGTGTGCCATATTAACGACACTAAAACCTAATTTACCTAAAACGCATCGAGGGTCGGTATATTAGGTGATTAAGCGAATAATTGAGTTCAGTGTACTATTTACCAAACGCCATTGATAGAGACAGTTTAATTTTGTACTGAAACACTTCAAATTGTGTTTCTCAGCTAACAAGGACTCAGGGAAAGGAAAGGAAATACTGAGTCAAGACCAGGAGACAAATATCAGAGGTTTGTGCACAACAACTGTTTCTTTTGAATTATTTTCAATGGAAATAAATATTGATTATTTGTATATCATTATTTTAAATTGTGGAAATGTGTTTGAGGAATATTTATTGATTGAAAAATATTGTGAATAGTTTGAAACTGTGAAAAATGGTTTGAATGACATTGATGGATACTTATTGATTAAAAAGCATTAGAAATGGTTTGAAACCACAGCTATCATGTATATTGATTGTATTCCTCTCTAGCTTGTCTAGTGGGATGAATTGAATTCCCTCTGGTGAAGTGTTGAGGTGTGTGCTGTTGTGGACGAATAGAATGAGTACTCATATTTTTGCTAGCTAGCCATGTTATTCCTCATTAGTCATCGACTTTTGGGATGAATTGAATACCTCATTAGCCATCGGCTTTTGGGATGAATTGAATTATGGATCATGATTAAGCTGTGTGTGATTTATTGATGTGTATTGTGAGATTGTGAAATGGATTTAAACTCTCATTGACATTTTCTTTTGAATTCAAACTGATCGACTTATGGAAAATTATTGTGATATTGAGAAATGGAGTTTAAATTCTTGTTGACAATTATTGTCTTGAATTTAATTATGATTTTAAGTATCCACTATTTACATGACTTATGAATTGTGATTTAAATTGGATTTGGTTAATGTTGTGCACCATCGAGACATTGTCTCTGATAGCTTTATGCAGTAGAGAGATAGACAGACTAGGTGCATATACATCCAATGAGGATTTCATTATGAGTATACAAGATTTTGCATTTTGTACTGTAATGTATGACACTGTATGTACATATTGTTTTTGGTTTTGAGCAGTTGTAAATTAAATTGTACCTTGAAGTTGTAAATTAATTATGAGTGTTTTGGATTGTAAAAGTTGTATTATATTTCCTTATCTCAGACTTTGAAAAATTTCTATGGAATTGTGTTGATAAATTGTTGTGTTGAGAAATGTATTGGAGTTGAGATTTGGAAAAAATTATTGAAGTGCTTTTTTACAGGTTTTCTGAAGAACTGTTTTATCCAAAATACAGATGGCACTTTGCCAAAATTTTTACAGAAATTCCAAATAAACCAAATGAGTTAGTTATTTCACTTCAGTTCACCGAAGTCTTTAACACCTGTAAATAGTGCTCACCACTGTAAAAGAAGTAAGAAAAGTTTTTAAAATCCCTTGTAGTGTATTTAATGGGTTATCAGTAGACGGAGTTGGTAATTCATTAGGTATACTACGGGATCATGTTATGCCTTACAGAGGGGTAGGGTGTGACAGGGAGTTAGAATCTGATTCGACCTCCCCGACCATAGGGAGTTAGAATCACATCGAATATGGCCCTTTCGGATTAGTCTTGCATAGTTAGTGAGATAAAGATTGATTTTTGAGATACATAATGATTTTTGAGATACAGAATGGCTTTTGAATGGTAAAGAATTGTGATTTCAATTATGGATTATATATAATTGATTTTGTTGGAATTACTTAAATGATTAGTCATTATTTGATAAATTGAATTTTGCGATCAAAGTCATTTTTACAAATGATTTACACAATTGGCAATGAATATTTTGAGTTTTGGAATTTGATGAGTATTCAGATTTCCAAATTATTTACTGTAAATTTTGTCAATGTATATTGTACTATGTTTTAAATTATAGTTGTGCACCACTGAGTTCACCACTCAGCGATAGCTTTGTATGCTGTCGCAGGTAAGAAGAGCATAGAGCAGTGAGTAAGTTTTTTTTTTTAAGACACTTTCAGATCAGCTCCAGGTATATCATAAGTATACCCATGTACATAGGTTTTGATGTATGCATATAATAATATGTATGTAAATTATTTGAGCAGTTGTATAAAAACTCTTGTAAAACATTTTGGTATGTAATTAAATGTAAATTATTGTAAATATAAATTTGAGATTTCATTTACTTGAATAGTTTTGTAATATAAATTTTGAGTCTTATAATCAATGAAATATTTCTTCATGATGAGATTGGTTTGAAAATGAATTGATTGTTTATTGAGAATTGAATTGTGAATTGAAATAAAGTTTATTGGAGTTATATTTGAGAAAACATATTGGGAGCATTTTCTTTTGCAGGATTGAAGAACTGTTTTCTCAAAATACAGCCGGCACTTTGCCGAAATTTAAAAAAAAAAATTATAACACCAGATTTTAATCTATGACTTAAATTTCCCGAAAATTGTTTTAAAATCCCTTGTAGTATATTTAATGGATTATCGGTGGGAGAAATACGGTAATTCATTAGGTATACTACGGGATCATGTTACATCTTATAGAGGAGTAGGGTGTGACAGTTTTCCTCTATGGGTATCCTATGCATGCAAATCAAGGGGTTAATCCCTTTCAGGTCTTCTATTTTATACCCTATGGCCTTGTTATGGGTCCTAAGTTCTCTTAGCAATTTTTCCTCTTCTATCTTAGACAAGTTAGCATTGATTATAACAAGATATTTAGAGTTTGAGTCTAGAAATGCGTACCTTAGTGAGGAGGGGAGAGGTTTTAGTTCTACCTATTTGGCATTTTCCTGGAGCTTGCCCTTGGGCTATTCCTCCTTCAACTTCTCCATCTCAGAAGCTTGAGCTAAGGGTAGGGGTGGATGAGTTGCTAACTATTATGCACAGGCTGCTATTTCTGTGTTTTCATTATTCGCTGTGTGGCTGTGCACAATGCATGCTTCGAAAGGATCTTTATGATGTATCTTATGAAATTCCTCTTCAACTTGTTTGTCAATTATGTCAACCTTGAAGCATTCATCAGGTTCGAATTTGTGTTTCATTGTGTCGAACAAGTTGAATTCCACTTCTTCTTCTCCTACCTTGAGGGTTAGTCGCCCATTTTTGACGTCTATGATTACTCTGGCGATTGCCAAGAATGGTCTTCCCAAGATGATAGGGATCTAAACATCTTCTTCCATCTCAAGGATAACAAAGTCTACTGAAATAAAGAATTTGCCCACTTTGATGGGGATGTTCTCAAGTATGCCCACAGGACATTTAATAGATCAATCAGCCAATTGCAGTGAAATTGTCATGGGCTTCAGTTTTCCGATCTCTAGCTTTTTGCATATTGATGGAGGCATTAAACTCACACTTGCCCCAGGATCACAGAGGGCTTTGTTTATTTTCTTGTTGCCAATGAGGTAGGGTATGGAGAAGCTTCATGGATCTTTCAACTTTGGAGGTAATTTATTTTGCAATATAGCACTACATTCTTCTATTAGAGCAACTATCTCATAGTCTTCTAGTTTTCTTTTCTTTGACAAAATTTCCTTAAGAAATTTGGCATGGGATGGCATTTGAGAGAGTGCTTCTGTGAAGGGAATGTTAATATAAAGTTTTTGTAAAACTTCTATAAACTTCCCAAATTGCTTGTCCAATTTGGCTTTTTGAAATCTCTGAGGAAAAGGTAGGGAAGGCTGGTATGGCTTTGGTAACTTCTTTTTCTTCCCTGCTTCCTCTTCCTGATCTTTCTTGGCTTCTTCCTCCTTTTTCTCTACTTGGATTCTAGATTTTTTTGAGGTTTCCTCTATTGGTTCTTCCTCTGGTTGTACTAGAGTTCTCCCACTCCTCAATGTAACTGCCTTACAATGCTCCCTTGGGTTCATCTTTGATTGACTAGGCAGTTTACCAGTAGCCTTACTTGAAGAACTTACTTGCTGAGCAATTTGATTCTCTAGCATCTTGTGATGGGTAGCAAGTTGGTCCATTCTGGAAGTTAGCTATTTAATCAATTCATTCTGTTGTTGTTGAGCTACTAGGAAACCTTCCATTATGGATTCCATGGTCATCTTCGATTCAGGTTGCTGAGGTTAAGGAGGCGACAGTGGCTGTGCAAAGTTTTGGCCTCTGCTCAAATCCAGTCTTTGGTGGTTTGTACCCCTGTTGCTTGTTTATTGGTTGACTTTGTTGGTTTGACCATGAGAAATTTGGGTGGTTCCTCTATCTAGGGTTGTAAGTGTTTGAATATGGATTGTTGGTCTACCTCTAGTTGAAGTTTCCCCCATTATTCACATAGTTCATCTGTTCTGTAGGAGGTTCATTGAAACTGTTATATTGTGAACTCATGTATCCTCCTCCATAGCTGTCCTCATGTTGACTGTTCATCCCTACAACATTGGCTTGCATTTTATCAAGCCTCCTTGTGAGCTAGTCAAATTGAGCATTTATCATGCTTAGGACGTCCACTTCCAAAACCCCTACTGTTCTTCTTGTGGCTCATCTTTCATTTGACCACTCATAATTATGATATGTGACCCTCTCTAGAAGTTCAAGTGCTTGTGTCACTATTCTCTCCATTAGGTCACCTTCTGCAGCTGAATCTACTATGCTCCTTGTAGAGTGTAGTAACCCATTATAGAAATTTTGCACTAGTAGCCAATCCTCTATGCCATGGTGTGGACATTCCCTCTGCAGGTCCTTATATCTTTTCCATACGTCATAAAGTGATTCACCTTCTTTTTGCCTGAAGGTGTTGAGCTCAAGCCTCAGTTTTGCAGTCTTTGTAGGTGGGAAGTACCTTGCTAGAAAAGCTTGTGAGAGGTTTTCCCAAGTTGTGAACATTCTAACTGGTTGAAAAAGTAACCACTTCCTTGCTTTGTCTTGAAAGGAGAATGGGAATGCTCTAAGTCTTATGGCTTGATTAGAAACTCCATTCATCTTGAATGTGTCACATAGGGCAAGAAAGCACTGGAGGTGATAGTGTGAATCTTCTGTTGGTGAATCTCCGAACTGGGTTTGTTGAATCATTTGAAGCCATGCTGGTTTTAACTCAAAGTTATTGGCTTCCACTGTGGGTCTTATAACACTAGACTGAAATCCTGGGACAGATGGAGCTCCGTAGTCTCTCAAGAGTCTTGGCTTGTCATTATTATCGGCCATGGTTGGAATTTCAGGATCTTTTTTGATTATGCTCTTGGTGTTTCCTTTCCCTCCTGATGGCTCTCAAAGTTCTGTCTATCTCTAGATCATAGTCCAAGATTTCTTCTTCTGGCCTTGTTCTGGTCATATACCAGTTCAAGAACCTAAGAGAAAAGAAAAGAAATAAAATAAATCAAATAAAATTAGATAATAAATATAGTTGCCTAAATAAGCTAAATTGCCTATCGCCTGCTATTACTAAAGCCAAACTCCCCGGCAACAGTGCCAAAAACTTATTTGTTGGTTTTTATAACTCCGCAAGTGCACGGATCATTAACAAGTAATAAATTAAAGTATCGTTCCCATGAGAAATTTAATTAGTAATAACCAAACTACACAGTGATTTTAACTATTTAGGCTATCGAATAATGAGGGAATGAAAGTTGTTTATTTTAAACACTAAAATGATAAACTTAAAATAAAATAATCTATTTTGAAATAATTCTGAAATTAAGATTTCACACTTGAATCTTACTATGAATGTTATCTTGGTTATTTACTGGATTAAGAGTTGTTTGCCTTGATGAAAATTAATTGAAAGGTATCCTAAGTCCTCTCTCAAGGCACCTAGGGTGTATTTTAATTAACTTAAACCCGACTTTCATGGCGATCAAATTAATTAAAACCCTTTAAGGTCTTTGACCAATTTTGAAATTCCACAAAGGTAATCAGTCTATGTCTAGGTCAGAATTCCTAGGTTTAAAATCTTGATTTTATAATATTAATCTTCACCTTTCAGTCCTTCAATTAATATCTATAATCAATACTAAGTGGGTACAAACACATAGCTTGCATTAAGATCATAAGAAATTAAATCAAGGAATAAATCTCAAATCCAATAAATAAAACTTAATGTTTATCCATAATAATGATTACAAGCATTACTCTCTCAATTACAGAATATGAAAACTACTCACTCATGTTGAGTTCAACAAACATCATGATAAAAAGGTAAAGACAATAAAAAGAAATCATCTAGAAGAAATAAAACAATAAAAATCCATTTAAGGAAATGGAATGAAAGAACTGAAGAGGGTTTGCAACTTTGATCTTGTGAAACTTCGACCAAAAAACTCCTCCTTGATACTGATATTCTTCTCCTCAAGACGGCTGAAGAGAGTGCAGAAGCAAGCACTCTTTGAAACTCCTCAAAAGCTCTGTTAAAAAGATTGATCCCCTCTCTTGATGTTTTCTGCTTCTATTTATAATAGTTGTTCTAGGGTTAGGTCATTTTTTAGTCCAAAAAGCCATAAGAGTCTGATTTGAATGTGTAAACAAGAGTGGGAATTCGGGTTAGAAAACTGGCTGCTGCATGGTACACGGCCTGTGTGTCACTATAAGGCCCCGGGCCGTGTAACTTACTAGAGCGGAATGACGGAGTCTTGCATTGACACAGAGACTTACACGGGTTTGCGTTGGCTACACGGGCCTAGTTACACGACCCGTGTACTTTTGTTCTCAGGAAATTCTTCAAGCTTGTGCCCAGCAGAGACTTACACAGGTCCCTACAAATTGCACAGGTCCAATTACACGATCCGTGTACTTTTGTTTCTCCATTGGCTCTCTGGCTTTCATCTGGCAGAAGGTTACACGGGTCTGTGGCTTTGCTTACATGACCCATGTACTTTGTATCAGCAGAAACTCTCTGTCTTTTGACCTCTCCAAGCTTCCCTTCGCATTCCTATGCTCTATGACTTCACCAAAACACCTGAAATGATGTAGAAAACATGGAATTAAGAGCTTGACAATAGAAATTATAAAAAATTAATGAAATCAACTACTATGCATGAGATTGCTATTCTAAATGCCATGAGATAGTATACAAATGTGCTTAAAAACATCTATACAATTCAAGTGTATCAGTTCCCATTATAATGACATGAAAATGGTATAAAGCATAGATGGTACATGAAGTGAAATAACAATATGTTATGAATCCTTAATAGTATATAGCATGAAATAATAAAACTATAAGTGCTTAATAATACTAATTTGCCCAAAGTATACATAGACTCATATATATAGCTTGGATACCACTTAGGGACTACAGATTGCATTACTACACTGGCCACAGGAATAATCATTGATAGACAATATATGTCTGATATGATTGTTCTACTGGCTTTATGTCTGCCTGTTGGTCATTGTGCCTAATATGATTTCTGGCTTTATGCCTGTCCGCTGGCCTTGTACCTGACATAACAGAAGCATACATGAATAATCATTGATCGACAAAATATGTCTGATATGATTTCTAGCTTTATGGCTTTGTGCTTTACATGACAGATGTATACATGATAGGCATACGGATGTCTAACTTATATACTCTCGTGTATCTAGTCTTTATAGTCTGTTATAGGTTACTTGAGCACAAATATGACTAATGAGTCTTAAATTTAATTAAGTACCAAAAAGATCACAGATATGAGTAATAGGCTGTAAAAATCAATTGATTATATGAAGAGATCCTAGTAAATTAATATGCTCCTATGGAGCAGCTAAAGTTATGAAACGACTCATAAGTAATAAGCTTTAAAAAATTAAATAATTATATAAAGAGACCACTAATATGAATTAAGAAGACTGAAAAATGGAATAAATTATTAAAAAGGATCCAGACAAGTTTAATTGTTTTTAAAGTTCAGTAAACATGTAATTGACTCAGAGTTCATGAAATATGAATCTTTATATGAAATTATAAATGAAATAATTATCCTTGATTATTCAATTATTTTTATTTTAAATTATGCATCACTAAGCAATATGTTTACTGCAATGGATTGTTTCCTCACGTAGGTATTGGAGAGATTGACCAGTAGAGTCCAGACAGAGATTTTGAGCAGATCTGCACTAGTATGGGAGTCACCTCAACAGAGTATTTTCGGTAGGGCCCATGTGTAATTAGATTTTGTATTTTTGATTTCTGTACATAAGTCAAAGATATAATTCATTTTGAGACTGCAATATAAATTGTAAATTTTTATGCATGAAGTTTATTAATAAAAGTAAATATGTTTTACATGAATTGATTATATGACATATGATATGAATTGATGATATGATGTGATACATGGAAACTAATGAGATAGATATGACAAGAGGTAAATTGATAAGGATTGAACTTATGATATGAAAATTTTAACAGGTAAATAGTGGAACCCGCCATGCACTAATAAGACAGAGGAGACTCTTTCTGAGTCTTCATAAGAATGAAATGTGGTAAAAAAAAATTATACATGGGATAATAAAATTAAATGGACATTAAATTAATAATGTACATGATAAGATAAGATAGGGTACTCCAGCACCGAATGTGGCATTCCTTGCTCGGCTACACTGTAGACGGGTGAGGGGGTGTCATAAGGAAGCTTAGGAAAATCAAGCTTTAAAAAGAGAAAATGGAGAGAGCTTCTTGGCTATGGTGGACGGCAAGTGAGGAAGAAGAAGAAGAAAGAAATTGCTTTTTGGTCAAAGTTCTCTTATGCAAGTATATTTATCCATAAATTTATGTGTTAATTTTAATTAATATAAACTTTAATAACATCATCCCTATGCCATGCTTATATAATAATTTAATTTCTTTTTCTTTTCCTTCTTTTCTCCTTTCCCTACCATAATTCATAATTGTAATTTATTTTATGTATTTTAATCTCTCTTATTTTAATTGATATTTAGGTCAAAATTCAACTCTGGGGTTGAAATGATCAAAATACCCTTCGTTATGCTTATTGGGTTATATTCGTCTATACCAATTAACTAAATTTTTTAAGTTTTTTTTGACATTTTTAATATCATTTATATCTCAGTAACCCTTCAATGAAGTCTAAAAAATTATTTCCTAGGGTACCTCGTAGGTCTAGGGTCGACAACTATCTTCGCAGTCACTTCCCATTATGGTCACCCATTGCCGGAACATCGGCTCATTTAACCTAGTTACATTTCATTTCTTTTGTTTTCTCTCAATTTTTCTTAATATTTATTCCATCAATTTATGCCTCTTCACATAGTTTAAGTGTAGCTCTAGACATTTTGGCTATCTGCATAGATATTAGTCATCGAACAGTAGAATGTATGGACTACCTACAGTGAGGGCATTATAGTACCATTATGTTATTTATGCACTATTTAAAGTTACTATTCATTGATACTATTCATTGGTACCATTCATTCCATTTATAATGGGAATATAGGTCCCAATCTCAATTTCAAGTGAGTTATGCGGTCAACACTTTGTTTTGGTTAATTCCATATCTTATAATAAGTCATTTTAATAACCTTTCTCAAGGTCCAGATTTAGTGTCTTAATTTCACCTAACAAATTGGACAAGATGTAGCCACTGTTTGGCACACTTCCTTCATAGAAGTTGTTCCTTTATGTCTTATCTTTGTTTTTCATTTTGAATCATGTCATTTGGAGTTTAAGAACTCAAGTTATGGTTAAATTACCATTGGTTTATTGGCTCTTTCTGGTTCAAGAATCAGACAGATTCTGGAGTCAATTTTTGCCTAGTCATTTAGGCATGCTACAGTCCATTGTAGGCCTAATGTTCTTCATATAAGTTGCTATCCTATGTCTTAAGATCACCCAGGTTCAAGAATTATAATTTTTCAAGTTATGTAGGGTGAGTTATAGCTAATTGACTGACCTGGACTTGTGAACCCTATGCCTTCAGGATTCTAGGTTCAGGTCAGTATCTTTGGTTCCCATTTTAGGGTTCCTACACTCAAAATTTGGAGAAAGTTCCTAAATCAAAGTTAGAGCCCTATCTCTTAGGTTTCCAGAACAGTTTGGCTCATTCCATTTGAAATTTCCTAGTGGGAGATATGATATATAGACTATTCTGGGGTCAAGGCAGTTTTAGTTCTAGCAGTTTTAATGAGCTAACTTTGGTTAGCAATTTGATTACGTTATGGTTAGAATTTGGGTTTCAGTTCTTCATTAAAGTTGTTCTACCATGTCTAAGATTTTCATGAGTTCAAGAATCAGGTCATTTAGACCTCTCTCCACAAAGTTATGCCCATTTGAACAATCACTGTTCATACGGTTATTTTTCCAGGTCTAGATTTTGGTTACCTGGATTCAAGAAATTTTTAGGCTAGGTTAGGGTCAGTTTTTAGGTATGGTCTCTTCATGAAAAATGTAGTAAATTTTCCTAGGTTTCATCTCCAATTGGCTTCACACTAATTAGAGTAACACAACTCTATTTATGGCTTAAAAACCACACTGGACTCATAGGTCCAAAATCCTGCATGAAAATTCAGAACATCTAATTTCAATTCCACCCAACTTCCAAACTTCAATTAACATTCATGGCACTTTTAATAGTCAAAAATTCATCTCAACATCATTAATTTCAAGCCACACACAAAATTCTCAAAGTTAGATCAAAACCCTAACTTCAATTTTCATAACTCATGCATAATACATGAAATTCACAATCTAACTTAAGTACACTCATCACATACCATCACTAACAATTTTAGAACAATTAAAATCATTAAATCCTCCCTATTCCCAAGGCTATCGAAAATTAGGGTTCTACTTGCTCATGGTATTCTTATCAATTTCATGAAATTTTAACTTAATTGAACATACTAACCTTGCTTAAAGAAGAAGAGAGGTATAGATAGTGCACTAACCTTTTTGGAGCCAAGTTTGATCTTGTAAAACCTCAAGTTTCCTTCACTTCTTGGTTGCCACTATCTTCCTTAAGGTGTGAGGATAATTTTTAGTGAAGACACTTATGAAAAATATGGAAAGAAAATGGAGTTTGTTGAGCTCAAGGAAGCAATAATGGAGGAAGATGGCATAGGGAGAGTTTTGGCCATGGTGGATAACAAATGAAGAAGATGAGCTTTTTAGTCAAATTTGTGACACTCCTTACCCGTCTACAGTATAGCCGAGTAAGATATGTCACATAGTGTACCAGAATACCCTATTTTATCTCAATCATTTTTATTCTTCCTTAATTTATTTTTATCAAAGTTATGAAGTACAATATATTTCATTTAAGTCATTTATTGAAATTATAATTTATTTGAGGTTCCGTAAATTTTATGGAAAATTCAGCAGAGTGCCGACTAAAAATGGATAAAACAGTTCTTTGAAACCTGTGAAAAACACTTCCAAAATTTTCTATCAATCCCAAACTCCATTTCATCAACAAAATCTCAATATTTCTCAAATATACTCCCATTTCTCATTCATTCATTTCATATGATATTCATATAAAAGTCATAAATAAATATTCACTTTTTCATTCATAAATACAATTTCTATTATTTACATCAATACCCAAAATACATTACATAAGTCTTAATTATACATGAGAAAATAAAAGTTAATTACAAAATACCAAAATAAAACCTAGTGTACTACCAATGCACTGATGACGGTGAGGTGACATGGACACTATGCAGAGCTGCAGAAGACCTCACCCAGTTTGTGGTCTACTGGGCTCTCGGTCGGTCTCTCTAGAACCTACGTGTGGCAAAAAGCAACGCGCTAAGCAATAATGCCTAGTGGTGCCAATAATAAAATAAAAAGAAATAAAAGAAAATAAAAATGCAGTGCATGTCCTAATGTCTTATGCAGACAATTTTTCAATCATTATTGGTAATCTTATTTATTTTATACTTGTTATATTCATAATTTCATTAAATTTATTCACTTTCTTTTTTGGTTGCCCAAGTAACCTATACTGGATGACTGGACTGGATAAATGGGTAAACTGGCACTGGGTATCTAGTACCTCGGGCTGTCACACCATCGGTCACATATGCATCTCCCGATGTGCAACAGAACAGCTAATAAGCTGTAATAACAGTAGGCACAAAGCCAAGTATCAACACAATGTCAAAATGGCTAAAAGCCATAAAATCACAGAATGACATAATGCCATGTGCAATACTGCTAACTAAACCCTATTGGCATGCCAACCTATCCAAACCAATCTTGCTAGGTGTACTAGGGCATGTTACACTTTTAAATTGTACAATTCTTGAAATTTAAGTTTAGGTGTTACTATTTATTTCATTAGTCAACTAAAATGTTGACTTTTGCATAGACAATAGGTATGTTAGTTCTAATACTCCCAACATACCACATTTTGCATTCTAAAATTGTTGGTATTGGTTGCCAATACCATTTCTAAGCTAAGTGTTAGTTATTTAAAATTTTCAGATTTCAAGCCTCATATTTACTATTTCATTGGTCATTTGTACAGTAGGAATTTGGCAAATTTGTCTTCATAAAAGTTGTTTCTTATTTTGTCCAGTTACATTTCCTTTGTTGAATCACTCCATTTGGAGTTTTGTAGCTCAAGTTATGGCCTAAAAACCATAACTGGCCGGATTGGACAGAATCCAAAATTCTGGGCAAAACTGGTTCTATCAGATTTGGTATCCTAAGTTTGGTTAGCAATTTGACTAGGTTATGGTCAGAATTTGGATTTGTGTTCTTCATGAAAGTTGTAGGTCTATCTCTCAGCTTTCTGCTGTAAAATTTCAGGTCAATTGGAACTTTCTGCATTGAGTTATGACGAAATAAATAAACACTGTTCATTTGGTCATTTTGCCCAGGTAGAATGCAAGTCACCCGGATTAGGGCAATTTTTAAGCTAACTTGGTTTGGTTTTTTGGGCAGGGTTTTTTCACCAAAGTTGTGCCATTATGTGTCTAGTTTCATATCCAATTGGCCTTGTACCAATTGAACCTCTACAACTCCATTTATAGCTGCCCAAACCTGCTGGACTCATGCTTAGTTCTGTAGGTCAGCCAAGGTAGCTCACCCATACACAATTGCCAAGCCTCAACTCACTTCATTTCCTCATCATACACATTCAAATGGTCACTAATTGACCATTACAAGGTTAATAAACCATCACATGAGAAAACCCTAACTAACCCTAGCTGCCTAAACTTGTAGGGTGCACACACACACTTGTTTGTTTCATTTTCTTACATTTCCTACACATATCATGCCATTAAACATGAATTAAACAAAAAATAGCAAGAGTATGGTCACTTACAACTTGGAGCAGAATTTTCTCCCTTCACAAACTTATTTTTCTTGGCTTTTCTTAGTAGCCAAACACCTTGCCAAGTTGTGTAAACAAGTTTTGTTGAAGTGGACTTAAGGTTTAGGGGAGTAGAATCAAGGTTTGGGAAAAGGTGTTGAAACTTCTTCAATGGAGAAAGGGAAATGGGCAGCCGGCTAGTTGAGGAAGAAGAGATGAATCTGATTGCTTTTTGTTATTTTGGTCTCAATTATCCCTTTTTAATAAGTTAGCCTTAATTGTGATTGGTGGGGAGGGTTTAAATGATATAAGCATGAGGTAAAAATTCACATTTAACTCATTTTCTCTTCTTTTCTCCTCTACTCATTTTCAATTTAATTTTTAGCAATATTTGTTCACATTTTATATCATAATAATTATTTACTTAACTGGACAAGTCGGCCAAAAATTACCTCTGAAAGCAAAATGACCAAAATGCCCTCCGTTTGGCTTAACAGACCAAAATTGTCTGTACCGATTGAAAATTTTTTCTAAGCATTTTATTGGCATTCTAATGCCTTAGAAACCTCAATGACTCTTCTTTGGAGTCCCAAAAACTATTTTATGTATTTTCCCTCGGGTCTAGGGCTCCTAGTTGCGAGAATCGTAACTTCCCATTAGGTTACCCATCGCTAGGGCACCAGCTCATTTAACTTGGTTGTATTTTATTTCTAAAATTTTTCCTAAATTTTTCTTATTAATATTTGAGTTAATTATGGTTCCTCACTTTAGTTTAAATATTTTTCCGGACGTTCTAGTTGTCCTGACCGACACTGGTCACTGGAATAGTAGAATGTACGAAGTTGCTACAGGGAGGGTGTTACAAAATTTGTCTCTTATTTTGTATTTATCTTCTTAAGATTGAATTAAAATTTTAATCATGTCATTATTTCATCATGCTTAAATCATGCTAACATCATAATTTAATTTCTTTCTCTTTTCTTTTTTTTTTCCCATTTCCATTGCATATTTCATAAATTTAATAAATTTTATGTGTTTCAATCTCTCTTATTTTACTTGGCATTTAGGTCAAAATTCAACACTGAGGCTGAAATGACCAAAATGCCTTTCGTTGAACTTATCGAGTTACATTTGTCTTTATCGATCAGTATAAATTTCCTTATATTTTCTTGGCATTTTTACTGTTGTTTATACCTCATAAATTTCTCAGTTAAGTCTCAATATTTATCTTATGGGGTTTCCTTACGAGTCTGGGGTTGACAACTGTCTTCACAGTCGCTTCCAATTAGAGTCACCAATTGCCGTGACTTCCGGCTCATTTAACCGATTGACATTTTTTTTCTTTTATTTTTCCTTAATTTTTTTTTTATCTTTATTCTATCAATTTATGTTTCATCACTCTAGTTTGAGTGTAGTTCCTGATATTCTGGATATCCAAACAAACATTAGTTATTAAAATAGTAGAATGTATGGACTACCTAAAGTGAGAGCGTTATAGGTGATGTGTGATTTCATATGTTATCAGGGAATGATTACATATCACTTGATTGACTTGATAGAAAGGACATAAAGTAAAAGTTACTTTTTTGACAAGTGACAAGCTTTTCTCCATAAGATAAAAGATTTCATTTCCATCAAAAATATAAAAGTCACCCACCCATTTTAATAAGGCATCTTGTAGATATTGCTTCATCTTCTCCTTCATATTTCTCTCAATCTCCATTGTTAGAGTTTCAAGCTTTTCGTCCATAACTTTTTCAAGAGAAATTAGAATTTGTCACTCTTAAATTAGCAAATTGAAGGAATTATTTATTTAATTAACCCAAGTAAAACATATAGAACCAAAATATGACACCCCTTACCCGTCTACAGTATATCCGAGTAAGCTATGTCACACGGTGTACCGGAACACTCCATTTTATCTTAATTATTTTTATTCTTCCTTAATTAATTTTTATCATAATTTTGAATATAACTTGTGAAATATAATTCATTTAAGTCATTTATTGAAATTATAATTTATTTGAGGTTCCAAAAATTTTATAGAAAATCCGGCAGAGTACCGGCTAAAAATGGAGAAAACAGTTCTTCGGAACCTGATAAAAACACTTCCAATAATCATTTCCAACAATCCCAACTTCATTTCATCAACAAAATCTCAATATGTTTTTCAACAACATTTCCATTTCTCAATCATTCATCTCATATGAAAATCATGTAAAAGTCATAAATAAATATTCACTTTTTCATTCACAAACACAATATCTACTATTTACATTAATACCAAAATACATTACACAAGTTTCAATTACACAAAAGAAAATAAAAGTTAGTTACAAAATACCAAAATGAAACCTAGTGTCCTACCAATGTACTGACGATGGTGAGGTGACACGGACACTATGCAGAGCTGCAGGAGGTCTCACCCAGTCTATGGTTTACCGGGCTCTCGGTCAGGATCTCCAGAACCTACGCGTGGCAAAAGCAACGTGCTAAGCAATAATGCTTAGTGGTGCCTATAATATAATAAAAAGAAATAACATAAAATAAATATGTAGTGAATGTATTAATGTCTCATTGTAAATAAATTTTCTTTGAGTATTTGCGATCATTACTTATTTTGTCTTGGTTATATTCGTTATTTCATTACATTTATACACTTTCATTTTTTTTGTTACACAAGTAACCTATACTAGGCAGTGGACTGGATAAGCGGTAACCGCACTTTGGGTATCAAGTACCTCGGGCTGTCACACCATCGGTCACATATGTATCTCCCGGTGTGCAACAGAACAGCTAATAAGCTGTAATAACATCAGGCACAAGGCCAAATCTCAACACAATGTCAGAATGGCTAAAAGCCATGAAATCACTGAATGGTATAATGCTATGTGTAGTACTGCTAACTGAACCCTATTGGCATGCCAAACTATCCAAACCAATCTTGTTAGGTATACTAGGGCATTTGTCACTTTGGAATCTTTCAATTTTTGAATTTCAAGTTTTGGTGTTACTATTCCCTTCATTAGTCAACAAAAATGTTGACTTTTGTATAAAAAATAGGTACATTGGTTTTAACACTCCCAACATACCACATTTTGCATTCAAAATTTGTTGGCATTGATTACCAATACCATTTCTAAGCTTAAAATTAATGGAGCAGAATTTTCAGTTTTTATACCCTACCTTTACTGTTCCATTAGTTACTGTTACAATGGGAATTTGAGAAAATGATAAACATGAAAGTTGTTCTTTATTTTGTCTAGTTAAATTTATTTTTTTGAATCACTCCATTTGGAGTTTTGTAGCTCAAGTTATGGTCCAAAAACCACAACTGGCCGGATTGAAAAATTTCAGAACTGACCATATCTACAGTGCAGTAAACAGTAACTTCCACTCTCTTGTTGAATAGGTTCTGGTTATAATTTGGGGTAGGTTCCTTCATGAAAGTTTTTGGTCTATATCTCAGCTTGTTGCTGGTAAAATTTCAGGTCAATTGGGCCATTCTACACTGAGTTATGGCCAAATGAACAATCACTGTTCATTTGGTCATTTTGCAGAAACTGGTTGTAGGACACCCGGATTGAGGCAAGTTTTTGGTCCACTTGGTTTGGTCTTTTGGGCATGATTTCTTCACCAAAGTTGTGCCATTATGTGTCTAGTTTCATGTACAATTGGCCAAATACCAATTGAACCTACACAGCCCAAGTTGTGGCTGTCCAAACAGGCTGGACTTACATCCAAACCTGCTGCTCTCACTAGGCAGCATACCAAATCAGTTTTCTAATGCTATAATTCACTCCAAGTTATGGTCAATCTCCCTCAAATGGTCACTAATTGACCCTTAGAATGTTCATTCAACATTACATAAACAAAGTCCAAATTTCTCTTCAAAACCCTAATTCTCCATTCCAATTCACACAACATGCATTAGTTAAACACACTAATTCATTATCAATATGTATATACACTTCAAACACCATCTCTAATCCATTCTAAGCCCATCAAAATAATCAAATCCCCACTCCCAATAGGCTGCCAAAATTTACCTCTACCCTAGCATGCATAATTCCCTTCAAATCCCACAATTTCTTAGCCTAACTTAGTGCCTTAACATGATTATCTAAAGAAAAAAAAAAGAAAGATGGCACTAACCTCACTTGTGACCTAACTTGGACTTGCCCAACTTCAAAATTTCTTCAAATTTCTGCTGCCTTATGCTTCCTCAAGGTTTAGGGATAATTTTTTGTGAAGGAAGTTTAGGGTTTTGGGGTGGAGAGCTTAGGGAAAATCAAGCTTGAACAAGAGCTTTCATGGAGTTTTTTTCTCCTCTCTCTCTCTCTCAACGTTTCTGCAGCCCAAAGATTGAAGATGGCTGTCCACTTTTTCAATTTTTATCTCCTTTTATTCATGTTTAAGTAGTTTTTAATGATGTGTCAAAATTTGGTAGGGTGAAAATATTTTAATTGCATCATGCTCATGTCATAAATATGACTTTTATTTCATTTTCTTTTCTTTTCTTTTCTACTCATTTTCAATTCAATTTTTAGTAATATTTATTCATATTTTAGATCATAATAATTATTTACTTAACTGGGCAAGTCGGCCAAAAATCATCTCTGAAGACGAAATGACCAAAATGCCCTCCGTTTGGCTTAACGGGTCAAAATTGTCTGTACCAATTGAAAAATTTTTTTAAATATTTTCTTGGCATTCTAATGTCATAGGAACCTCAATGACCCTTCTCTGGAGTCCCAATAATTATTTTATAATTTTTCTCCTGAGTCTAGGGCTCCTAGTTGCGAGAACCGCAACTTCTCACTTGGTTACCCATCGCTAGGGAGCCGACTCATTTAACTTGATTGTATTTTATTTCTAAAATTTTTCCTAAATTTTTCTTATTAATATTTGAGTTAATTATGGTTCCTCACTTTAGTTTAAATATTTTTCTGAATGTTCTAGTCATCGATCGACCTTTGGTCAGACGATAGAATGTACGGAGTTGCTACAGGGAGGGTGTTACACAAAACCCCATTTGTACCCTTTGGTCGACAAAAACTGACTTCAAGGTTGCGATTCAAGTGTTGAACGGGTCCTGATCATCAGTTCATGTAGACGAATTAAAGGGGCGACATTTGGCTCTTTCACTTCCCAGATTAAGGTGATTGAATAGTGATTCAATGCCTCCTTTTGGTAAGTATCATAAACTTAGTTTAGGTGTTTCTTTTTAATTTCTTAATTTACAAAATGGGCTTAAAGATTTGTAGTGATTGCATGAAAGGCAACTTTGTGTTTTGCATTTGATTGTTTTTATACATTATTTTGTTTGAACAATTATTTATTCATATTTTCTTTTTCTTTTTTATATTAATAATAATTATCATAATTTAATATTTTATTAAACTAATAAATACTAAATAATACAAATTTCAAATATTTATAAAACATTTAATATAATTGATTCACTATATTAATTTTATTATTTTTGCCAAATAAATATTAATGCTTTTTTGCATATAAATAATATATGTATTTTTAAATTTTTTTCATATTATGTACTTTTTTTTACAATTTTCAATTTTTTTATATACAATAAGCATTAATTTTTTATAATTTTACAAATTAATCCTTATATAATTATTAATTACAAAAATATAAGGACTTATTTATAAATAATTATAATATTTAAAGATATTTTGTAAAATATATAAAAATTTTTGTAATTAACGAAAAAAATTTTAAAGACTCTAAAGTAATTAATCTATGTTTTTAAGATAACAAAAGCAGATAGATGCTTCCTAAAGTAGCATCAAACAGTTAGACACTTTTTTAAGTAACGTCCATCTATCTTTTTTGTCCACTTCAATGATTATTTTTTAAAATTTTTTATTTACAATAACGATTAGCTTTCTTTCTTCTCCAGATCAGCGAAACTTATCCCCTTTGGATAAATATTTCTTAAGTCATCCCTTTTACTATTTTTTTTTCTATACCACACCCTTTTAAAAAAAACTCATTTTGTTGTTTAAAATAGGCAAGAGGAGAGATAAAATTTTTTAAAATCCAAAATTACCCCCAACAATATTTTTGTTTTTCCTTTTATTTATTGTTTTTCTTTCTTTCATTTCAATTCAGAAAAGAAGATTAAATAAGTTTATATACTTTCTAATAAGACCAAATAAGTTTATATTTAATAAAATATTATTTTTAATAGTAATTTTTTATTTTTTAAATAATAAAATATTAAAATAATAATTTTAATATGAAATAATTTTTATTCACCATATTTTTTTATTTTTTAAAATTTATTTTAATTAAAGCTAATAAATAATTTTTAATATTTAAAATTAAGAAAAAATAATATGTTATTAGATATAGGCTTGTTTTATCTAAGTATATCGATTTATTTGATTTAAATTTTAATTTTAAATTTATTTAACCCTTTATTAAAAGAGTATAAAGTGTTGTCCACCGAAAAAAAAAAAAAAGAGAATAAGGTGTTATTTTAACCTGTTTCTATTTTCACAAGTATCCATTAGAGATGATTGCATTCACCCAAAGCTATTTGGGATGATAAATGGAGCGAAATCATCGAAGTAGAAGGGACGTGATTGATTTCATGGTGGAAAAACTGGTGGGTTGATGCTGCATAAGCCCAATCACAACCGCTAGTGCTATTTTCCCTCGAAAATATTATTCATATTTCCTCTCCACAAAACACCAATGCCTCTCTCCTGACACCCTGCTCCTCAATCAAGCATCTCTCTCAAATTCATGCTCAAAAACAAGTTTCTAGTCATTAATAAGACGACTTTCTCATATTCGAACTCATTCGATTCTGTTCTTTGTCTAGTCAGACAACTTGACTTATGCCTTGATCACTCGGTTTGGATTGTGATGTTATGTCAACAATATTTTGGTCCATTTTTACGTATCATGCAAGATGATGGTGGATGATGTTCGGGGCGATGGGTGCAGTGTTTCAAGGTAAAAGAAGAATAATTTTCAGATTGGTGGAGGTTGATGCAGCTTTCTGTGTGGGCAAGAGCAACTGATGGGTATTTAGGTGAGGGAGTGGTGCATCATGTGTGTAGAGTGGAATTTGGGGTTTTTGTTGTACCGGTGGTGTGAAGTTATTCTTTGGAGGTGGCGAGATGTGTGTGAAGCATTGAAGAGAGGGAAAGGGATAGGAGATGGGTTCATTGTCTTGCATATGGTGTGAGCTTGCATTCGAAGCAAGGGTGAGGTGCTAAGATGGAAGAGGGATTCTTGTGCTCTGATGCAGGGTACCTTGTGTATATTGTTGCAGTCACGCGCAACTTTACTTGATCAAGGAGAAGAGTACTTTTATCTTTTCCTAATGCTTTCACGGCATTATGTACTAAAAAATTGGATGGAAGGACGTTTTTGTTAACAATTGAAAACAATAGGATACTTTAATAAATTTTTGAAAATGTAAAATTAATTTATAAATAATAGCAATATGAGACTAAATCGCAAATCTTCCTTTAATTTTAATTTAAAGGGCACAAAAGCAGCGATAAAAAAGCAAAAATGTCCAAAAAGAAGCGCAAGACTTACGATCAATGCTGCTATCTCTTAGCTTTATCCACTTTCCTGTCCTTCTCAGTCTTGTGTCCACCCTTGTGTTCTGTTGCTTTCTTCAATCCTTCCCCGCGTTTTCTTTTAATGTCTTTCTTTTGTGCTTTCGAAGTTCAAACCGCGTTTTCCAGGGGCTTTTTGGTCATTTTAATACTTTCTAAACGCCTCCTCTTTGCGAACGGTTCTTTAATGACCTGATTGCTGTACTTTTGTTGCAGAAAAGTAAGTAATGGAGGACAACGGCGAAGAGAAATTGATAGCGGTGGCGCGTCACATAGCCAAGACTCTAGGCCACAACGAATCCATGGCTGATGATATTTTGCAGATTTTTTCCAACTTCGACGGTAGGTTTTCTCGCGAGAAGTTATCGGAGAAAATGGCCGGAGCTGCCGGTGACGATTTGAGAGCTTGCGCCTCTCTAGAACAGACCCTTGAGTCTTTGGAACGTCAGATTTCTCAGTACGTGGTCGCCGATCACCCGATCTGGTCCGATTCTATCGATTCCTCTGCATTTCTCGACTCAATTGACGAATTAATCGCCATGATTAGAGAATGGAACCCTATGGCCACCGCAGACAAATCCATCAGCGCGTGTTTGGTACGCGCCGAGGATTTCATGCAGCAAGCTATGTTTCGGCTGGAGGAGGAGTTTAGGCTGTTGATGGACCGTGGGTGCGAGTCGTTTGAACTGGCGCCGCCATATGCCAATGGCGAGTCAACAGGAAACCTTTTGTTTGATTCTGATGATGACGAAGACGCAATTTTGACCAACGGTGACGATCACAATCAGATCCCTGTGGCCCAACCGCTTACCGACTACGATATTGTGATCGACGCGCTTCCGTCTGGGACGATTAACGATCTTCATGAGATCGCTAGGCGAATGGTGGTCGCCGGTTTTGGTAAAGAGTGCTCACATGTGTACAGTAGCTGCAGGAGAGAGTTTCTGGAAGAAAGCATGTCGAGATTAGGGATGCAGAAATTGAGTATCGAAGAGGTTCAGAAAATATCATGGCAAGACCTTGAGGACGAAATTGATAAGTGGATTAAAGCAGCGAATGTCGCGCTACGTATCCTCTTCCCAAGCGAGCGTCGTCTATGCGATCGCGTGTTTTTTGGGTTCTCATCTGCTGCTGATTTGTCGTTCATGGAGGTATGTCGGGGATCCACGATTCAGATTCTGAATTTCGCAGACGCGGTGGCTATCGGGAGCCGGGCGCCAGAGCGGTTATTTAAGATTCTGGATTTATTTGAGACGTTGAGAGAATTAATGCCCGATTTTGAGTTTAATTTCTCTGATCAGTACTGTTTAGTTCTTAGGAACGATGCCGTTGCAATATGGAAGAGGTTAGGGGAAGCGATAAGAGGGATATTTATGGAGCTGGAGAATTTGATCCGGCGAGACCCCGCCAAGGCTCCTGTGCCTGGTGGTGGGATACATCCCATCACGCGGTACGTGATGAATTATCTACGTGCTGCTTGTCGATCCAGAGAGACGCTGCAACAAGTATTTGAGGAGAATGTTAATCTTAATGTTGTTCCATCTAAGGATTCGTCTTCCTCCTCACTGTCTGTTCAAATGGCATGGATTATGGAGCTATTAGAGAGTAATTTAGAGATGAAATCTAAGATTTACGGGGACTCTGCTTTATGCTCTGTTTTCATGATTAATAATGGAAGGTATATTGTACAAAAGGTCAAGGATAGCGAATTGGGTTCTCTTCTCGGTGATGATTGGATCAGGAAACACGCAGCAAAACTCAAGCAATTTCATATGAGTTACCAGCGAAGCTCATGGAATAAGGTTTTGGGAATGTTGAAAGCAGATAATGGCTCTGCAGCTACTAATGTTGCAGGGAAGTCCTTGTATATGAAAGACAAGATGAAGTTCTTTAATTCCCACTTTGAGGAGATTTACAAAACTCAATCCCAATGGATAATATTTGATGAGCAGCAAAGAAAGGAGTTGAGGAACTCTTTGGCCAACCTGTTGCTGCCAGCATATGGAAACTTTATTAAAAGATTTCAGAATTCTCCAGAAGTTGGGAAGCATGCGGACAAGTATATCAAGTACACCGTGGAAGACATAGAAGCCCATATTAATGATTTATTCCGAGGAGGAAGTGGATCAGCTGGCAGTAGAAGGTAAAGGTAAGAAGCTGCCTATTCCATTAAGGTAAGAAGCTGCCTATTCCATTAACGTATATTTGTGAAGTTTGAATTTTCGTTTTCAATGAATATACCCTTCGCTAAACATTGGAATGTTTCTTTCAATGTTTGTTTGTGAACGAAAATTTCAGATAGGTACATCATCAGGTCGTTATCCTGCTTATGAGATGAATTATGTTTTTGTTTTATGCCATCTATGATCAATGCTATTATACAGTTGGATTTAGTTACACTGAGGGGTCAATATTTCATTTTGCATGATCACCAGATAATTGAGCAATAAGAAACTAGTAAGAACATTAGAAACACATGCAACTAGCCAATTCCTCAACTTAACCCTAATAAGTAAAGTGGATACATTATGAGTTTGTTATATATTAAGCTTGTCTTATCTCCTTAGATTATGTTACTGCATTATGGGAGGAAACAAGTTTTCAGCAAATGTTAGTTACATGATGTTAGAATAAACTATAAATGCTGTATGTGGTACACTAGTAATGTATATTCCAAGTGCATTATTGTATAGCCAAACAGCAAATGGCAAATCAGTGGTCATTGAGATGGTTGACACCGCGTTGCCAAATTCATGCGTGAAATTATGAAAAGGGGAGGTTACTTGGATGTTATCGTTTGTAAAGAATATTTAAGGGTGGGAATTAGATCTTTACAATTTCTTTTTATCCATTATGTAATTTGATGGACTTCCAGAGGAAGAATGGGATTAGTTCGACATGTATTGCTAGGAGTCCACGTAGGAGAAATTTTTTATTAACAACAATCTCTAAGAACGGGAATTAACCTTGTGAATTGATGATTTTTATTTAAATGTGTTGCGGAAAAGATTTATGTTGTGGGATGAAGCAGTTAGAGCGGATTGCTGGTTTGAAGGGGTAGAGAGGAAGTTCTTTGAGTTGATCCCTCTTGCTATTATTTGACAGATTCATACGCGCGCGTATACACGCGTATACACGCACAGACGACGCAGAAGAAGTTATTGAGTTGATCCCTCTTGCTATCATTTGATCAGTTCAGAGGGAATGAAATAGGAAGACTTGAGACTTATATTTAAGATTTTGAATATAACATAAACACACACAAGGGAATCATTTGATCAGTTCAGAGGGAATGAAATAGGAAGACTTAAGACTTAGATTTAAGTTTTTGAATGTCTAGTGTACTGATCAATCTTTTTGCATTATCTCTGCTATTATAATTTAACAGATCAATGGACCCATTTATGGGTTGATTTCATTAATAATCCTTTAACTTAGATGGTTATATTAGCTCTCAACTTAAATTTGTTTTATAAAAATTCTCAAATTTCAATATGAATATTATTAAAATTCTTATGACATGCTGTTATTGGTTGCAATTAATTTTGGTTAAATTTCACTCATCGTCCCTTAACTTAAATGAAGGTACTACAGCCATCCCTTAACTTTAATTTGTCTCACAAAATTTTCTAAACTTAATTTAATAAATAAATAGTTTTAAAACAAAATGTGCTAAATAATATTTTAAGATTGGATATATAATTATACTAATATAAGAAAGAAAGACAAAAACTATATGTAATATCAACCTATATAAAAATTAAATAAAATAATTCATATTTAATTAGAGCTTAAACATTATTGACATAATATATATATACTAGCTTTTTGACATTGAAATAAATAAAAAGAACTAAGATGAATAAAATGGAAATTTTTTAGATATTAATTTAAAATTGAATTAAAAATTTATATAAGTAAAAATAATATTATTAATTTTTTTAAGAAAGTAAAAGTAATTGCATATTTTTTGGTTAATAAGACAAATTAAACAATTAATTTTAAATATTTATAAAAATATTAGATTATTTCTAATATTATGATTTTTTTAAAAAATAAGTTGAAAATAAAAAAAGATTTAAAATTTTAAACTAATTATAGAAGTTTGAAAGAATATATATAATCATAATTTATAATTTATTATAAATATTTTTATAAAAAATTAAAGAAAAATATATATTAAATTAAAGTATATGATTTTTTGTAATGCAAATTGAAGTTAAGGAACAATTGTGATATACTCATTTAAGTCAAGGGATAGCGAAATTTAGTTATAAGTTAAAATATAAACTAGTGATAATAAGTAAGAGATCTTAATGATATTAAAATTAAAGTTTGTGAATTTTTTTTATATTAGCATTTGAAGTATATGTGCTATACGTGCATCAAATAGTTTATAACACGTAATAATAATTGAATATTAATTTAATTGATTAAATTAAAATATTAAGTTTTAACAATATTTAATATTATAAGTTGATTAGTGCAATATAATATATAGATAGTTGAATTTTTTTTTATATCTATTATTATATTAGTTGTAGTTAGAAAAATTTTCTGCATATGCAGTAAAATTTTAAAATAAAATTTTTCAAAATAAGATAATTTTATTTTTTTTATAATTATACATTATGTGAGTATTAATTCGAATTTTTAAACGCAGTGTTAAATAATTTAACTATGTATCTTTATCATAATTTTATTGAAATATATGTTTGTAGATTGAACATATAATAAAGATGAATGCAACAATGTTACCATGGCAAACTGATAATCAAAATGAAAAGATTAAATTTGTGTAACTTTCATTATTCGCCATATAATTTTTAGCCTTTATAATGAAGTTGTTTGTTTAGTTTATAATATGAAACATATATAAATAATAGTCTTTTTAACATATTTTTGCAAAATTTTTTATTACCATGTTGATCTGATATTAATAGAAAAAAGAAAACAAAAATAACACATATTCTGTCTATTTTTCTTACTTTCCCTTTTATCTCACTCACTATTTTTCAATATTTTTATTGCAATAATTTATTATTAATAAATAGAAAGTTAAAAAAAATTCTTAAGTATCTAAATTAATAATGATATATTATTAATATTGATTAGTTTTCAATTCAATATTAAGTATGAAGATTGATAATTAATTAAAAAAAAATTATAGGAGGTGAAGTACTTTTTTTCTTATTTATTGATTCAATGACAGGTACTTTCAGATTTTTGTATTTAAGTTACAAAATAAAAATAATATAAAAATTATTAATAGGGTGCTGATGTCATATGTGAAGATGATGTCAGCATATTAATATCGGTAGACACTATATGATAGAGTTATTAAAAATTAAACAAATTCATTTTTTCTTCACATAAAATTATTTATAAGAATTTACCTTTTTTAATATATTAAATAGTATTTGAATTATTATTATTATCAAAATTTTATTATTAAAAAATTAAAAGATTATATTAAAGATTTATAGCCATAAAACACTTCTTTTCAAGTGGCATCAATTAAAAAAAATATAATTTTAAAATAAGATTTACATATTGAAATTGCAAAATAATTTTTAAATTATGAATATCTCAATCTCACTCAAATTCTGCAATCCTAGTTGTTTAAGTTATTTGAATTTTATCAATCTAGGTCTCCAAATCTTATCACATCTTCCTTTCAAAACTCTATAAATACTCCACTGATAAAAAATGAAAAAAAGGAGGGGAAAAAAGAAAAAAAAAAAAGGAGGGGAAGAGAAGACAAAAAAATAAAAAATAAAAAAAGGAAAAAAAATTAAAGAGAGGAATGGCCAAAATTTTTTTAATTTTTCTTTCTTTCTAGCGACATTTTTTAAAGGGCATTTGCCTGGAGTTTATGTGGAGCTAAATGAGAGTAAGCTAGGGATATCATTGCCATACTAGAAGAGAATACCTTTTTTTTAAGGGTAGCTTGCCCCAATAGCAACTGCATTTACCAATAAATGAGTAGCTCTAAACTCCTCGAATAACCATTGGCATGAAATTGTAGTAATAATAGAATTTTTATTTGGTAAATTAAAATTAATTTTATTTTTAATGTAACTGACTTTTGCATATAATTAATTTAAATAAATACTTTATAAATTAAAATTAATTTTGTTTGTAAATTAAACTAACATTGGCATGTGAAATAAATTTAATTTAACACTTGGTAATTGTAAAATAAATTTGCATGATAGAAATCTTTATTAGGTTGTGATTGTTTGGGCTTTATGTGATATTAGAATAAATTACACATGTACATAATTAACTTAGTTCAATTATCTTCAGGGTAACTTGGTGAAAATTAATTAATTAGGTTATAAACGTAGGGTTATTTGAAATTGAATTTATTTGTAAATTAAATTTTCAATAATAAATTAATTTTAGTCATCTGGTAAATATAATTTAAATAATTAGCAATCCTATAGATAGGAATTACTTGGGTATGAATATTATGTGTAAACAACAACCTTTTTGTGAATTATTTGCGTGTGTAGGATTCAAATTGCATTTTTAGGATAAAGTTTAATAAATGAATAATAAACAAAATTTCTAGAAACATTAGTAGAGGACTGACACTCAAATTAACGAGGTTAGACCAAGCGTAAGGGGTGCCTAACAATTTCCTCTTACGTACTCACTATCCCGAACCTAGACATTGGGATATAGTAATGACGGTTGTGGAAACTCTGCAAGGAGTAAGTTGCCATCCATGACCCTCGGAAGAAACACTGAATATGTCCCGGTTATTACCCGGGTGGCAACTCCTATCTATCTATGTCTTTGTGGCATAAATCTTTAGTATCGTGGTAGTGTTATGGAAGACGATACTTATCAGTGGTTTGATTCTATTAGGATTGTATGAAGTGCATGTCTAGGAAATGTTGTCTAAGGAGGTGGTACTTAAGTGAGACTATTGTGACTCCACCATCTTTTCTGGGTATTACCTGGTGCATTTTATATAATTCTAGTGGATGATATTTCGTCTCACGCCCCTCTCCTACAGTTTGGCGACTCCACTGGGGACTAAGTGGATAGTTACTCCAACATGTTTTTATTTGTCAATATTATTCCTTTGTTAAACTTTTTGCATTGCACTACACTATCACACGGATCACCCTTATCCTTTTTAGCCCCGTT
Organism: Hevea brasiliensis; assembly: GCF_030052815.1. Taxonomy (NCBI): domain Eukaryota; kingdom Viridiplantae; phylum Streptophyta; class Magnoliopsida; order Malpighiales; family Euphorbiaceae; genus Hevea; species Hevea brasiliensis. The sequence goes on along the minus strand of NC_079504.1, from coordinate 90,540,930 downwards.
AGTACTAGCCAAGGAGACCATAGTTCTACTTGAACTATGATGAATTGGTGAATGCTAGCACTCCATGCCCGTACCTTCGAGTATATAAAAGAGCCACAGCTCCGGCCGTTGTGCTTAATGGATAAGCTCTCGCATGGATGACCCTTTTCCTACCCGATGAAGCCCATGAACCATAGATTTCAGCCTTAGATACCCGTAGATTTTTGTTGTGCTGGATTTATAACCTTACTGTTCAAACCATAAGTTCTAGTTGTAATTGAGATTAACCTAGGCCAATGCATAAACCCAATGTGTGTATAGGCCCAAGTCTATTTCAAAATCCGTGTTAAGCAAGAGGATGCTTACTTTTGGTTAAACTTGAAGGATATAAATCCTTTGTTTGTGAGGGAAGGATCGTCCTGGACTACCCCCAGCTGGTGTGTCCAGTGTACTATAGCCTAGGATATAATTTTTTTCTTACCTTGCGTGTGAGAGTTGAAGGTATAAGGGAGCGAAGATTCAGTTCTGGAGATTTTTTTTTCGGTTTTAATTTAGTCTTTGGTCCGATTTTAGTTCAGTTTATATGGTCTGGTTTTGGTTCAGTTTTGGTTCTATTAGTATGGTTCCATTTTGGTTTTGTAAAAGTAAAGGCAAAAAAAAAAAAAAAGGTCCATTCATGCATTATATTCATGTACATAGCATACTTAGGTTAACCTTTAAATCTTATTTTTTTGAGCAAACATAGCCTCAAAACACACCAAAGAGACTTCCAATCAAGTCACTTGGGTTAGGGAAAGGAAGATATTAGTAAGGATTTCACCTACACTACTTAAGATGGAAGAAACTATGGCCATGCTTGATGAAATATTAAACGCCAAGATATTTGAGCTAGAAGAGAAAATTGTGGTCAAATTTAGAAAGAGACCCCGAGGTGGACCAGTTAAGTGACATTAAAGTTATTGAGGTTCAATTATGTCTCACACCCAAAGGAGATTTTTCCAATTCAGCTAACCCTTCTCCAATTCAGCTAACCCTTTTCCAAAGTTTTGGAGCGTCTCAAAGCTCAAGACCTCTTATAGCTCTTAGCACCCAGACCACTATCAAATCCACTCCCACCTAGCTATGATATCAACTAATACTGCCAATTCCACTAAACCTATGGTCATGATACTGACTGATGCTTCCAACTTAAGCATGATATCTAAGACCTAATTGATGCCAAAAAATAACCGACCCAGAAAACTGACTAAACACCTGCACTAGTTCTATGCCTAACCAAAAATTTCACCTAAACCAAGTCTCTACATGATCTCCATCACCCCAAATAATCTTAACAGAATTATTGACTTTATCAAACCCATCCAAAAGCCCAATTAACCTATCCAACCCATCCGAAAGCCCTATGAACCTCAGTCTATAATGGTTGTTGATATTTGTGATAATTCTAGCTATGATGAGGGTCTTTTGGATGTCTGGACTGATTCTGATGAGGAGATAGTTGCATTATAACTAGATGATTCAGTTCCACTAATGTTTGATTTTTAAGTTGTTGGGATCTATGAAAACTAGATGGATCTACAAGTGGCTACTATTAAGAAAGGGATGAAGTTTTTTCTTAGCATAGGCCTAGGAGAAAGTATAGATGGTCTGGTGACTTTTCTTGAGATGAAGGGGCAGATCACAAGTCATGGTTTGGGCTATGAGCCAACAGAAAAGGAAAAAGATCTAAAGCCTCCTAAGTTCTTGAAAGAGGGGGCAATTACCTTGACATATGATTAGGGGTTACAACATGTGAAAGAATTAGAGCAGAAAATCAGCACCATTGATCTAAAGAGTATATAAAAGCCAAGCACCTAAAGCTACACCCCTAAGTTTGAGTCTGTCTTTTGTAATGCTCACAGTAGTGATACTAATGTTTCCATTTCTGATATACTTGATGCTGATTTTAAGGCGAAGATCAACAATATGACCAGTCCTTCTGATTACTTGTTTGATGTTTATTCTAATGGGCATATGCATGGCATTCATTGTAACACCCTCCCGGTAGCAACTCCGTACATTCTACTGTTCCGGTGACCGGTGTCGGTCCGGACAGCTAGAACGTCCGGAAAAATATTTAAACTAAAGTCAAGAACCAAAATTAACTCAAATATTAATAAGAAAAATTTAGGAAAAATTTTAGAAATAAAATACAATCAAGTCAAATGAGCCGGTGCCCAAACGATGGGTAACCCAGAGGGAAGTTGCGGTTCTCGCAACGAGGAGCCCTAGACCCGGGAAAAAATTCATAAAATAATTTTTGGGACTCCAGAGAAGGGTCATTGAGGTTCCTATGGCATTAGAATGCCAAGAAAATATTTAGAAAAATTTTTCAATCGGTACAGACAATTTTGACCCGTTAAGCCAAACGGAGGGCATTTTGGTCATTTCGCCTTCAGAGGTGATTTTTGGCTGACTTGTCCAGTTAAGTAAATAATTAATATGACATAAAATATGAATAAATTTTTCTAAAAATGAAATTGGAAATGAGTAGTGGATAAAAGAAAAGGAAAATGAAATAAAAAACAATTTATGACATCTTGATCATGTCATTTAAAAGCCATAACCAATCACAATTAAGTAACCATTTAACTAATTAATAAAAGAGATAAATAAAGACCAAGGAAGACCAAAAACAAGCAGCCATCTTCTTCTTCAAAACGTGATCCTCTCCTCCATAACCCTCCATGGAAGTTTTCTTTAATTACTTCCATTTTCCCATGAATTTGCACTATAAAACCCTAAGTCCCTTCACTAAAAACTTGTCTCTACCTCTTGGGAAGTGTTTGGCAGCCTAGAAAGGGAAAGAAAGTGAAGATTAACTTGGGAAAATTCTGCCCTACAAGAGGTTAGTGCACATATATACTTAAAACTCTTTAATCCCATGCTAGAGACTTGAAACAAGTATGAATTTGTAACTTAAATGAATAAAAGTTATGTGTATGTCCACCATGATTTTTGTGACCCTAAAGAAGGAACATGATTGAGTGTCTTGATGGACTTAGAGTGAACTAGAGAGGATGTTAAAAATATATATATATATATATATATATATATATATATATATATATATATATATATATATATATATATATATATATATATATAAGGAATGAAAGTGATTAATTAAGGTAGTTGTGAAAATTTATAATGGAAATTAGGGTTTTGAGGTGTGAAACTTGGATTTAGCTTATGAAATTGTGAAAGAACATTATAAGGGTCAATTAGTGACCATTTTAGGTAAGTTGATCATAATTTGGACTGAAATGTAGCATGGCAAAGGGAATGAGTAGGCTGCCTTGTAAGTGCAGCAGGGTGACTGAAATTTTAGTCCACTTAGACAGCCATAACTTTGGCTGTGTAGGTCCAATTGGTGTTTGGCCAATTGGACATGAAACTAGGCTTATAATGGCACATTTTTGCTGAAGAAACCATGCCCAAAAGACCAAAGCAAGAGGACCAAAACTTGGCCCCAATCCGGATACCCTGCAACTGATTCTGCAGAATTGACCAAATGAACAGTAATAACTCACTGTAGAATGGTCAAATTGACCTGAAATTTTTACAGCAACAAGATAAGATATAGACAAACAACTTTCATGAAGAACATCACCCTAAATTATGCCATTAACCCATTCAAATTATTGAGCAAAGTTAAGTTATCAAACCTGCAACTCTGCAGATTTTCACTTGAGCAGTAATGTTTGGATGGCTATAACTCTCTCTAGAAAACTCGGATTTAGGCGATTCTTAAACCGATGGAAACCTAAGGCATGGTAGAACATTTCACATGAAGAAAGTTAGACCAAATTATGAACTTAACTTAGTCAAATTACTGACCAAAGTTGGACCAAAATCTGTCAAAACCCAAAATTTCAGTGAGACGAGTGCGTGAACAGTAAACTTATTTTGGCCATAACTTGAGCTACAAAACTCCAAATGGAGTGATTCAAAAAAAGAAATTCAACTAGACAAAATAAGGAACAACTTTCATGTTTACCATTTCCTCAAATTCCCACTATAACAGTGCTTAATGGAATAGTAAAGTTAAGCTTCAAAAACTGAAAATTTTGTTTCCCTTGGTTTAAGCCTAGAAATGGTAATGGTGATCACTTCCAACAAGTTTTAAATGAAAAATGTGGTATGTTTGAAGTGCCAAAGTCAATGTACCTACTTTCTATGCAAAAGTCAACTTTCTTGTTGACCAATGAAATGAATAGTAACACTAAAAGTTGAAATTCAAAGATTGAAGAATTTTAAAGTATCAAATGCCCAAGTATACCTAACAAGATTGGTTTGAATAGTTTGGCATGCCAATAGGGTATTGTTTTAACAGTTTTAGCAGTACTGCGAAAGGTTTTATGCCTGTATTCATGGCTTTATGCTCGTATTCATGGCTTTATGCCCGTATTCATGGCTTTTATGCCCGATTATGTGATATCATGGCTTTTAGCCATACTGACTGCATACGTGGTTGACGTTCTGCGTCCCATGGTATGACGGCCCGAGACACCGCGGTGTCCAGTGCCAACGACCCGTTATCGATCGATCGCTCAAAGATAGGTTACTTGGACATGGAAAAGTATAACTGTAATTGAACTGATTGTTAAAGAAAATACGAAAATTAAATATCAGGAATGATTATGATAGAATACAAAGAAACTCAAGATCATGAAGAAAATAATTAACAAAATGCATGAAGAAGTTAATATCATAAAACGTAATTAGCCCTCGACTAAACATTAAGTTAGTAATTATTCAGTTCTTATGAACACAATGGCTAAGAAATTATGATTTTTATTTGCATATTATATTTTCTTGTATTATTGGCACCACTAAGCTTTATGCTTAGCGCGTCGCTTTTGCAACGCGTAGAGTGATCAAGATTTGGACAGAGGGCCCAGTAGACCACAGATTCGGTAAGGCGGTTCCACGATTCTGCATAGTGTCCGTGTCACCTCACCATCCACGATTGCATTGGTAGGACACTAGGTCCCATTTTGTATTTTGAGGTTTTTGTAAATTTTGTAATTAAACTTTTATTTTATCATGTGTATTTGAAACAAATGTAATATAGTTTTATATTAATGTAAGTACTTGTAAATTGTGATTATAAATCACATGTGAGAATTTATTTATGATTTGAGTCTAATTATGATGTGAAATGAATGAATGACAAATAGAGGAATTGTTAAGAAAATTGTGTTTGTGAAAGAAAAAGTGAATTCATAACTGTGACTTGTACATGATTATCACATGAGATGAATGATTGAGAAATCAATGGTGAAAAATGTTGAGATTTTGATATTGAAGTTTGAGAGTGATGAGATGATTGAATATGATCATAGGAAGTGTTTTTCACAGGTTCCGAAGAACTGTTTTCTCTATTTTTAGCCGGTACTCTGCCGGATTTTCTATAAAATTCTCGGAACCTCAAATAAATTATAATTTCGATAAATGGCTAAAATAAATTATATTTCACAAATTATATTCAAAAGCATGATATAAATTAATTAAGATAAAATAGAGTGCTTGGCACACTGAGTGGCAAAACTTGCTCGGCTACACTGTAGTCGGGTAAGGGGTGTCACATTCATAATCATTTAGAACCAATTTCTATTAATACATCAAAATCGATCTCTATTAATTTGGGTACACCAAATAGTCCTAAAGGCATTAAGTTAGCTGAAGATTTAACTCAAGAAGAAAGAGATAAATTTATAGCCTTGTTAACAAAGTACCAAGAAGCACATGCCTCGAGCTTAAAATTAGATAGCCGATTCCCATGCCAAGCTAGTGTCCCCATAGGAAAAGAATGATCAAAAGTTGACTTAGCTAGTTATCCTAATAAGGAGTAAAATTTCATGCTATGAAAGATTAATAGTAGCACATGTGGACCTAGAGAGAGAAGGAAAATGATATGAAGACATAAGGAGGTCTCTAGAAGTGAGAGAATACTCGCAATAAGCCTACAAAATAGATAGAGCAATAATTCATAGATTAGCCACTCAACTTACTTTAGCTTGGGGGGCAATTCTATAAACTCTTGTGTGTGATAGAAAAATAGGCTAAGCAAATAATGAAAGAAGTACATGCAGGAATGTGTGGTCCCCATATGAATGGAAATGTTCTAGTTGGAAGAAAAAAATGTTCGAAACATATAAAGATTGGCCTAAAAAACTCCTTTATGTTCTTTAAGGTTATCGTAGTACTATAACGACATCCACGAGGGCAACCCTATTCTCTTTAGTGTATGGGACTAAAGCAATGCTATCCATTAAGTAAGATGTCAGATTCTTAAGAGTGATGCTAAAAGCTAAGATCCTAGAAAATGAGTAGGCCTAAAAGAGATATGAAGAACTAGCTTTGATTGATGAAAAGAGGATGTGAGCTTTGTATCATATGCAGGCTTATCAAAGGAAGATAGCTAGAGTCTTTAATAAGAAGGTGAAGCCAAGAAAGATCAAAGAAGGAGACATGGTTTTAAAACAAGCTCGGCCCGTCCCTTTTGATTTAAGAGGAAAGTTTAACCCAAGCTAGAATGGTCCATACATAGTCAAAAAGATCTTGCTACGGTAAGAATATCAGATTTGGATGGGAATGAATTTCAAGAATCAGTCAATTTAGACATGCTCAAATGGTACTTTGTGTGAGATAGGCTTGCTAGGCTGAAAACCTACAAAAGGCGGTCTAGGCAAAAGTAAGGGCCAAAGAAAAAAAAAGAAAAAAAAAATGCTAGATTGAAAATCTGCAAAAAGTGGTCTAGGCAAAAGGAGAGATGAGAGAAGATCTGGATGGAAAACCTGAAAAGGTCATTCAGCAAGTTATAAAGCTTATTTCTAACTTTGGAAGGTTGAAAATTTAGTAAAACTAAATGTAAGAGGGAGTAATGGTGTGCCTGAATAAATAAAGAAATTTTTTATTGCATTAACCAGGAATAAGTTTTATTTAATTATGATTGTGAATGTTTGTTTCTTGAGAGATGCATAAAATGATTAAGTACTTGAACTGCATTGTTTTGATTTAATCTATGTCTTCTGAGTATGACAAGATAGGTGCTTGATATGAATGCCCTGACAATTGTCCAATTTCAAAAAAAAAAAAAAAAAGAGCTCGCTAGGTGGAAAACCCAAAAGGGCTAATTAGGCAAAAGTTAGAGCAAGCCAACTGAGATGAAAACCTGTAAAATAACTAAGAAATTTTGGAATAAGAATTATGATCTTTATTGCCCCAGAAATCAAAGATATATATAAAAAATTACAGCTAACAAATAGGATCTTAATCAAGCTAAACTACCAAAATTGTATCAGAATCATACAACAAAAGGTAAGAACAGATATGCACACAAAAATTCCTAAACAAATGCCCTAAATAAATGCAAAATAAGTGGCAACTAACAGCTGCCTTTCTAATACCCCCCCTCAAGTTGGAGCATGGAGATCTCGAATACCCAACTTGCGAAGAAGAAAGTCAAACTGATCCTTTCCCAACGCCTTTGTAAATATATCCGCAGGTTGCATTGAACTACGTACATAATCTGTTCGAATGTTACCATTCAATATCTCATCACGGATAAAATGACAGTTCACTTCAATATGCTTGGCACGTTCATGATAGACAGGATTAGCAGCTATATGCAGAGCTGCCTGACTATTACAATACAAATTCATAGGTTCAGTATGTGCCACACCAAGAGAATTCAATAATCCTTTCAACCATTTAAGTTCACAAGTTGTAGTATTCATAGACCGATATTCAGCTTCAGCGGATGAGTGAGACACTATCTGTTGCTTTTTAGTCTTTCTCGAGATAGGAGATTCACCTAAAAGAATAAAATAACCGATCAAAGACTGTCTCGTCAAAGGACAGCTAGCCTAATCAGAATCACAGTAAGCAGATAATTTGAGATCACAATTGACATGCAGTAGTATACTCTGACTTGGATTTCCTTTCAAATAATGCACAATTTCTTCGGTTGTTGCATGAACTGAACAAGAATATGCACACAATAAGACAACTCGGGCCGAGTTATTGTTAGATAAATAAGCCGTCCCACCAAATGCCTATACTAAACAGGGTCATCCACATCATCACTCTCGGTAAGGGCCAACTTGTGATTTTGTTCAAGAGGAGTTTTAGCCGGCTTGCAACCCAGTAATCTAACTTCTGAAATTACGTCCAACGCATACTTACGTTGACACAAGAAAATACCATTCGAGTTTCTGGCTATTTCAATCCCTAAGAAAAATTTTAGCTTCCCCAAGTCTTTCATATGAAAGCAACTCAAATAGTTCTTGAATTTTTGTACAGTGGAAATATCATTGCTAGAGATAATAAGGTCATCCACATAAATAAGCACATTCAATTGAATAGTCCCAGCTTGAAAAGTGAACAAAGAGTAATCTGAATATGATTGCTGAAATCCATAAGCTTTCAGAGATGCAGCCAATTTCGCAAACCAACATCTAGGTGCCTGCCGTAAACCGTATAGAGATTTCCGGAGTTTACAAACCTTCCCTGGTAATTGAGAAGCAAATCCAGGCGGCATCTTCATGTAAACCTCTTCCTCCAAATCACCGTATAAGAAAGCATTTTGGACATCCATCTGATGGAGTTCCCAATTCTTTGCAGCCGCAATGGCAAGAAAGTTGCGCATAGTAACCATTTTTGCTGTAGGAGCAAAAGTCTCCTGATAATCTATGCCTTCAACCTGATTATTTCCCAATATCACTAACTGCGCCTTGTATCGTTCAACACTTCCATCAGAATTATATTTAATTTTGTATACCCACTTGCTTTCTATTGCTTTCTTCCTAAATGGCAGATTTTCAACTGTCCATGTACCATTATCCTCAAAAGCCTGTATTTCTTTTTCTCATAGCCGCTCTCTACCGTTCATCCTTAACTGCTTCTGCATAAGAGCTTGGTTCATGTCCTGTAGTAATGGCTGCCAAAAAACATCAGTGTTGTGCAGAGAATTTATCATAACCCACATAATGTGCTATAGAGTAAGGCGTACCTGAGGAATCAGATTGGAAAGGTGAGCATACCGAGGGGCTTGTTTTGATGGCGTTTGTCACATAATCCTTCAAACGAACACTAGGTTGCTTGGCCCTTTGTCCCCTACCTAGTTGCTTTTAAACAACTTCACCTCTATCCACTCCTTCACTGTTTTCATGGATCAATTCTTCCGTTTCAGGATTCACCTCACTTTCTCTACCCACACTTTTATCGTGCTCCTTTCCCAAAGGACCTATTTGATGGGCTACCAAAGATCAAGTTTCAAAAGGATAAGGTGTGTAATGTATGCCAAATAGGTAAGCAAGTCAAGAGCTCTTTTAAATCTATTCATAAGGTATCTACTTCTAGACCCCTTCAATTATTGCATATGGATTTGTTTCGTCCTACTGGAGTGGCTAGCTTAGGTGGTGCATATTATGCCTTGGTGATTGTTGATGACTATTCTAGATATACTTGGGTTGCATTCCTTACTCATAAGGATGAATGTTTTGATATTTTTGAGAGATTTTCAAAAAGGGTTCAAAATGAAAAGGGTTTTCAAATATCTTCTCTTAGGAGTGATATGGTAGAGAATTTGAAAATGAGAAATTTGATAAGTTTTATAACTCACTAGGGATCACTCACAATTTTTCTTCTCCTCTAAATGGTTTTATTGATGAGGAGATATATGTTGAGCAACCTCTTGTTTTGAAAATTATGAGTTTCCAAACCATGTTTTTAAATTGACTAAAACCTTGTATGATTTGAAACAAGCTCTTAGAGCTTGATATGAAAGGCTTAGTAACTTTCTTTTGCAAAATAGTTTTTCAAAAGGAAAAGTTGATACAACTCTTTTTGTTAAAAATCATATAAATGACATCTTTGTAGTACAAATATATGTTGATGATATTATATTTGGTCCTACTAATGAGTATTTGTGTGAAGAGTTTGCTAATATAATGAAGAGTGAGTTTGAGATGAGCATAATGGGAGAACTCAAGTTCTTCTTTGGGCTACAAATCAAACAAGCTAAGGATAACATCTTCATCAACCAAGCTAAGTACACCAAAGAATTGATCAAGAGGTTTGGAATGCTGAATAGCAAGCCAAGTAGAACTCCAATGAGCACAAATACTAAACTTGACAAGGATGTAAAAGGAAAACCGGTCGATGAAAAGCTCTATAGAGGTATGATTGGTAGTTTTTTGTATCTCACAGCTAGTAGACAGGATATTATGTTTTCCGTATATTTATGTACACGTTTTCAATCATGTCCTAAAGAGTCTCATTTGCATGCTGTTAAACGTATTTTCAAATACTTGAATGGTACATTGCATTTAGGTCTGTGGTATCGTAGAAATGTATCCTTTGATTTATGTTCCTACTCGGATGCAGACTTTGCTTGAAGCATCCTTGATAGGAAGAGTACCTCAGGTACTTGTCAACTCTTAGGACACTCTTTAGTTTCTTGGTGTAGCAAGAAACAAAACTCGGTTGTACTTTCCACGGCCGAAGCCAAATTTGTAGCTGTAGGTCTTTGTTGTAGCCAAATACTTTGGATTAAACAACAATTGAGAGACTTCAAAATATCTCTTGATCACATACCTATTAAATGTGATAACACAAGTGCAATCAATTTGACTAAGAACCCCATACAACATTCTAGAACTATGCATATAGACATTAGACATCATTTTATACGTGATCATGTATTGAACGATGATGTTGTTCTTGAGTTTGTTGATACATATCACCAATTAGCTGATATCTTTACAAAACCTTTGTGTGAAGATATGCTTAATTTTATTAAGAGAGAATTAGGCATGCTTGACAATCTTGATGTTTGAGATTGTGATTTGCTGTTCACGTTACTGTTCACATGAACAAAATATGGGTTTCTTATTTTTGGCTGCCATATGATCACAATACTATTCCTCATTAATTTATATTGTTCTCCTTGATTGTTTTATGAAGGTTATTTGCCAAGATTCTGTTGATGCTTTGAATAGACTCCTTGATGGTTTTACAAGTTCTATGCAAATGAAATTAGTAAATTTGTATTGTAGTTTTCTTGGCTCTTTATAGGCTATTCTTTAGAATAATTGGTATGTTGCCTCTAGATTTAGCATATACTATACATGTATTCTAAGTGTCTCAATGACATAATTATACTCATGTTCAGTTTCAAATCAAGTTAATTATGCACATTTGCTTAGTTACCATATAACCACCTTAATGGTATCACTTTTTGTGCTCAAATGCATGTTGGTAAGCCTTTGGATGATGCCATAATTTTTGTATGTTTTTCCTTATAGAGTGCATTTTGATGATGCCAAAAGGGGGAGATATATAGCTAGTGGATGAATTAGCTAAGTGGATGAATAATTCCAAATTTTAAGCTTTAAACATGATATATAAATGATGATTTAGTAGGATACATGTTTTGGGTATACTTATGTGAAGCTTCTTGGTAATCCTTTGATACATATTCTGAATTATTTTTGATATAAAAATAACTTTGCATCATCATTCACCTAGGACTCATGGCATTGCATTCATTGAGTCAAAGCCTCTCTTATGTGCTTTCCAAATTCTATTTAGTAAGGCACAAACTATTTTTGAAAGGGGAATACATTAAGAGGGAGAATTTCTGAAAAACACACACTTCACTTGTGCTTAATTTTCCTCATCCACTAATTATTTGTCATCATAAAAAAGGGGCAGATTGTTGGACCTAGGTGTCTTAACCCATGTTTTGATGATAATAAACAATTGGTGTGCTACTAATATACTTTGCAAGTGTTTGTGTTGCGTTTATAGGTCATAGACTCAAAATTGCCAAATTGCTTTAAATCAAAGTTAAGGAAGAGCAACATAAGGAAGCAAACATTTTTGAGAATCTACAATGTAACTTTTATTTATTTTATATCTTGTAAATTTCATTTTATTAATTATGTTGGCTCAAATCTAGGTGGTACTAAGAATATCTTGTTCAACTTAGTTTTCACCTAATTTTTTATCAAGGGAAAATTAAATAAATTTTTCAAAAATGCAATATAAATTTTGAAAAGTATTTTAGTTGCAAAATACATTGAATTAGCTTTCCAATAGTTCAAACGGATCAAAAATCCGAGTTCGAATAAAAAAGTTATGAGTTTTTTAAACTCTTAATTTCTTAGTATCTTTACTTGTCACTTTTTCTTGACCAAGGGGGACTAAAATGAAATTTTCACATTTAAGAAATGCAAATTTTGTTTTTGAAAGTGTTTTCATTGAAAAGTTTATCAAATTAGCTTTTCAACGGTTCAAACGGATCGAAAATCTGAGTTCCGATCATAAAGTTATGCATTTTCGAATCCTAAGTTCCCTTTTGACACTTTCTTCTTTAAATCATGGTTTTTGAGCGTTAAAAGTCATTTTGTCCAGAGAGCACTCCAGCAGCAGAAAGTAGGAACTTCGGCAGTCGAAAGTGACTTTTCAAAAGCTATTTTTTGGCGCTTCAACCTTCGGCAGCCGAAGTAAATAACTCCGGCAGCCAAACCTGGGTTTCTACAACTTGATAAAATAGAGCTTTAGGTGGTTGGACGGCTAGTTTTGCATTTAATGCACCCCTAACGACTATTTTCTTGCAAAAACTATAAATAGGCACTATTTATGATTGGAAATAAGTTTAGACAACAATAATCTTTTGGAAATTTATTAGTTTCTAAAGATTTTCTTCATTCTCTCTCTCTAGAACTTGAGCTACCATAGTTAATGTTGATAACTTGATATTTTAATTATAAATTCATTATTTTGAGAGTTCCTTCAAAGTTGTTGTGAGCACTTATTGTAATTTTGAGTGTGATAGAGATTTAAATAGCTCTTGAGTGTAAAGGGATTTGTAAAAGAGCATGGGTTTACTCTTGTGGTGATTTTAAGGGGTTTATTCTTTACCCAAAGAAGAATTTTAGTGGAGTTAACTCTTAAGGAGGGCCTTGAGGAGAGGACTTAGGCTTGGGATATCAGAACCTCTATAAATCTTTTGTGTTATCATTCTTCATTTTCTCTTCTTTGTGTTTAAATTTCTTTTAATCTTTAATTTTCCAATTAGAACCCAATTCATCCCCCTTCTTGGGTTGCTACAAGGGACAACACTTATCTTTGCCTATAAATAGGGTCACATATATAATGCTTAAACACAATTAAAAGATTTCAGACACTTCAGAGAATGAAGAGAAAAACTTGGCATAAGTGCTACCAAATTTCAATTGTTATCAATTTAGTTTGATTGTAGCGAATTACTTGACTTATCACAAGCTTCTTGTGTGGCGTCTACCTTTAAAGATTGGATTCTTTGTGGCGTTCTGAACTTATTAAAGAATTTCTCTTTTCTACTTATCCTTTTATTTTCTTGTTTTGTTCTTAGTTTCAGTTCATATACATCAAAACTAAAAAAAATATTTTCTTTTATCCTTTTTTTTTTTGCTTTGTTGCAAGTTAAAACCAGAAAATACCTGAATAGTTAAAATCCGACAGTATTCAATTCTTGTGTTTTGAGTGCTCTTGCTTGATTTTTACTTATTTCCTATTTGTTTAAGGTTAGTTTTCTTATTTCTTTCTCTTAATGCGAATTCCATTCTATTTAATTTGATTGAGTTATTTCCTCCCTCACCAAGGCACATCAGTTTGGTATAAGAGCTTAGGTGGTAGCACTTTGTGCTCTTGAGACTGCAAACATGTGAGAGAGTGTGTGAATTGAGTGTTTTATGCATATATAAAAAAAAAAAAATGCTTGCAACAGGTTATGAAGAGGTGTTGTCACAACTTCACAACATCATTCAAGCTTTGGAGAGAATGTCTAGGCTGTGCAAATTGAAACAAGGTAACAAGTGTGTAGCAGAATATTTGATGAAATTTGTTGGGTGCTATGATTTTCAAGAGCCTTAACAGCAAACAATGGCGAGATTTCTTGCAGGTTTGAGGTATGATATTGCAAGAATAGTTGAATTGCAACAGTTTTATTCTTTAGATGAATTAATTAAACTTGCATTTGAGGGGGAATGGCAATGCATGCATAATACCAAATCAGCTTCTACATCATCAAATTCCAACCTAAAAGAGGGGACAAGCTTGCAACTTATTTAAGAAGAAGTTGAGAACAAGCATGAAGTACTCTTGATAGAGAAGGAGCAAGATGACGTTATGGAAGAAATTGTTGTGTATGCTGATGAGGGAGAATTGCTATCCTTGGATTCCATAGCACAAGATAATGAACCTGAGGAATTAATGACTTTATCACTAACAATTCCCAATGAAGTTTCATTGTTTTTGTCAAATTGTAGGTTTGAAGAGGTGCAAGTCAAGGCACTAAAAGTGTTTGACACTTTTGTTCCTCTGCCCCAAAGAGATCATGTTGTATCCAAACAAATAAGAAGAGTGGACCTTTCAAATCTTGTTTTTAATGTCCTTGGTAAGGATTTGAGGACAAATCCTTTTTAAGAATGGGGGTAAAATGTGCCTACAAGGGGGTCAAGAATTTTCATCAATTTTAAAACCTTGAAGTACGTTCATCATAGGCATGTAAGGTGGAAAGCACATGGGAAACTGTTTCATTATGATTGCGTAGGCTTAGTGAAAGCAAAAGAGTTAAGCTTATTTGGAGTTAAGAAAATTAAGTCCAAATGGCGCACACTAATGGGGGATTTATTGGGCTACCTTGTTGTGGGCCTTTATTTTTTAAAATTTATGGGTCCATAATATGCTATTTTTTATTCACTTTTGAAAGCCCATATTAAGGAGATTTTAGTGTTTTTGATGCCTTTTATATTCCTAAATGGGTTGGGAGTCAATTTGGCATATTTAATCACAAAATATTCTCCAAAATCCTCAAAGATTATGGCTAGCTATAATATGGACGAATTTTGACTTGTCAACTTAGAATACAATAATGGGAGATTATTTCTATCTTGGAAGATCTTATATAACACTTTATTAATTATAAATCTTTTACTTTTTCTTTCCTATTTCTATTAGGATTTATTCTAAATATGCGTTTCTTTATTTCCTAATTAGTTTCTTTGTAATTTTCTTCTTTTGTTTCTTATCTTTGCCTATAAATAGGCTCACATATGTAATGCTTAACTACAATTAAGAGATTTCAGACACTTCAGAGAATAAAGAGAAAAGCTTGGCGTAAGTGCTACTAAATTTCAATTGTTATCAATCTAGTTTGATTGTGGTGAATTACTTGACTTATCACAAGGTTTTTTGTGTGGCGTCTACCTTTGAAGATTGGGTTCTTTGTGGCGTTCTGAACTTATTAAAGAATTTCTCTCTTCTACTTATCCTTTTATCTTTCTTATTTTTTTTAGTTTCAATTTATATACATCAAAATTACAAAAATATTTCTTTTATCCTTTCTTTTTGCTTTGTTGCAAGTTAAAACCAGAAGCACGTTCATCACAAGCATGTAAGGTGGAAAGCACATGGGAAACTGTTTCATTATGATTGCGTGGGCTTAGTGCAAGCAAATGAGTTAAGAAAATTAGGTCCAAATGGCGCACACTAATGGGGGATTTATTGGGCTGCCTTGTTGTGGGCCTTTATTTTTTAAAATTCGTGGGTCCATAATATGCTATTATTTATTCACTTTTGAAAGTCCATATTAAGGAGATTTTAGTGTTTTTGATGCCTTTTATGTTCCTAAATGGGTTGGGAGTCAATTTGGCATATTTAACCACAAAATATTCTCCAAAATCTTCAAAGATTATGGCTAGCAACAATATGGACGAATTTTGACTTGTCAACTCAGAATACAATAATGGGAGATTATTTCTATCTTGGAAGATCTTGGCTAGCACTTTATTAATTAGGAATATTTTACTTTTCCTTTCCTATTTCTATTAGGATTTATTCTAAATCTGTGTTTTTTTTTTTATTTTCTAATTAGTTTCTTTGTAATTTTTCTCTTTAGTTTCTTATCTTTGCCTATAAATTGGCTCACATATGTAATGCTTAAACACAATTAAGAGATTTCAGACACTTCAGAGAATAAAGAGAAAAGCTTGGCGTAAGTGCTACCAAATTTCAATTGTTATCAATCTAGTTTGATTGTGGTGAATTTCTTGACTTATCACAAGGTTTTTTGTGTGGCGTCTACCTTTGAAGATTGGGTTCTTTGTGGCATTCTGAACTTATTAAAGAATTTCTCTCTTCTACTTATCCTTTTATCTTTCTTATTTTGTTTTTAGTTTCAGTTTATATACATCAAAATTACAAAAATATTTTCTTTTATCCTTTCTTTTTGCTTTGTTGCAAGTTAAAACCAGAAGCACGTTCATCACAAGCATGTAAGGTGGAAAGCACATGGGAAACTGTTTCATTATGATTGCGTGGGCTTAGTGAAAGCAAAAGAGTTAAGCTTATTTGGAGTTAAGAAAATTAGGCCCAAATAGCGCACACTAATGGGAGATTTATTGGGCTGCCTTGTGGTGGGCTTTTATTCTTCAAAATTCGTAGGTCCATAATATGTTATTATTTATTCAGTTTTGAAAGCCCATATTAAGGAGATTTTAGTGTTTTTGATGCCTTTTATTTCCTTAAATGAGTTGGGAGTCAATTTGGCATATTTGACTACCAAATATTCTATAAAATCTTCAAAGATTATGGCCAGCATTAATATGGACGAATTTTGACTTGTCAACTCAGAATAAAATCATGGGAGATTATTTCTATCTTGAAGATCTTAGCTATCACCTTTTTAATTAGGAATCTCTTTTTTTCCTTTTGTAACACCCTCATATTAGGCAGTTTAGTACATTCTATTGTTCCAGTGACTAATGTCTGTTCGGACACTTAGAATGACTGGTACCATACTTAAATCACATAGAAACGTCATAAATTAAATTAATAAAGATCAAATGAGGTGGGATAAAAATAAGAGAAATAAAGCACAAATTGGTTAAATGAGCTTAGGTTTCGGCAATGGGTGACCTATATGGGAAGTGACTGTAAGATTAATTGCTATCCTAAATTCGTTTGAAACTCTGTAGAGTCCTAAATGAAGGATTAATTTAGACATTATTGGAAAATTGAAAATCAAAGAAATGAAAAGGGAAAAAGTACAATTAAGCGAATCAAAACTTAAGGACTCAGCGGGTATTATGAAAAAAGATAGACTATAAACCGATGAGGGGCATTTTGGTCAATTCACCCTAAGGATCGACTTTTGACTTAAATGTACATTAAAATGTGTGAGATTAAAATATTGAAAAAGAATTAAAAATAATGAGAAGTGTATGAAAATTAGGAGGGACATACATGGAGTTTAGTGAATTGCTATAAAAATAATTATTATAATTAAAATTAAAATTAGTTATTTTTGGATAATTATCTATTTATAAGAAGACAAAACACAAAATAAAACAAATAATTCATCTCCTTTTTCCTCCATGGCCGGCTTATCATCTCTCTCACTCTCTCTGTAACCTTCCTCCGTTGTTAACCATTTTCAGCTCTTAATCCCTTGAAATTCTTCCATATTTTCCATAGTCCACTATAATAAAACTTGATATTTAATTATGAAAAGAAGATTGGAAGCAAGGATTGAAGGAAATCTTGAAGATTTTGAAGTTGGGAAATTGGTCAAGAGAGGTAAGCATCCTTCCAAGTTAAATTAATGTTATAATCATTTAATTTGAGTTAGATTATGGAAGAATAACTTGAGAAAGTGATAAAATCATGCATGAAATGAGGGCTTGAAATGTGACACCCTTACCCGTCTACAGTGTAGCTGAGCAAGTTATGCCACTCAGTGTGCTGGAGTACCAATTTATGTCTCTATTACAATTTATCCCTTTATAATTCATTTATTTTCAATTTTGATAATTCTGAATTTATCCGCAAATTTTATAGAAAATTCGGCAGAGTGCCGGCTGTAAATTGGAAAAACAGTTCTTCTGAACCTGTTTAAAAACACTTCTAAAATAATTTCCAAATCCAAAACTCCATTATACACTTTCAAGTCAATCTCAAAATCTCAATATCAAATTACAATACTATTTTCAAAACTTTTCTGTTCACTTCATCATTTGAAGCATATTTACAAATAATTCTCAACATTTCATTTTTTTAACATACATAATGCAGAAAACCTCAATAATATAAAATTTTATTTATTTACATTAATACATAATTACAGGAGTTTATAGTTATAATCCAAACTAATACAAAATGCAAAATACAAAAGGGCTACCTATAGTCTTAATGTCTTACCATATGCAGTGCAGATGTGAGGTGACTCTGGACCCCCGATGCAACTCTGAAGGTTTATCCCGTCTAATGTCTGCTGGGCTCCCCAGCTAGGTCTCTAGTACCTGCGCGTGGCAAAAGCGACGCGCTAAGCAATTCTGCTTAGTGGTGACAATATAAAATAAAATATAATAGAATAAAATAATTATGCAGAATGTATGATTTCATTTTTGGGTAGACTTAATTTCTGTTAATATTTGCAGTATTATTCAATTAAAATTTGGTAAGGTTTATTATCATTGCCCGAGTAACCCATCATAGTTGACTGGACTGGATAAACGGGTAAACTGGCACTGGATACTAAGTACCTCGGACTATCACACCATCGGTCACATTGTGTCTCCCGGTGTGCAACTGAACAGCTAACAAGCTGTAATAATCATCAGGGTGAAAACCCAAGTGTAACAACTTAAATAACATAGCCAAAGGTTATTATGTCACAGAATGACATGGGAAGCCATGAAACACAAAATGGCATGAAGCCATATGTAGTACTGCTAATAGAATCCCATTGGCATGCCAAGCTATCCAAACCAATCTTGTTAGGTATACTAGGGCATTTTACACTTTCGAGTTTTTATAATTTTTGAATTTCAAGTTTTGGTGTTACTATTCACTTTATTAGTCAACCAAAATGTTGACTTTTGCATAGACAATAGGTACATTGGTTTTAATAATCCCAACATACCACATTTTGCATTTAAAATTTGTTGGTATTTGTTGCCAATACCATTTCTAAGCTTAATGTTAATTAAGCAGAATTTTCAGTTTTCATGCTTCATTTTTACTGTTCCATTAGTCATTTTTGCATTGGGAATTTGGAAAAATGATCAACATGAAAGTTGTTCTTTATTTTGTCTAGTTGAATTTCTTTTTTTGAATCACTCCATTTGGAGTTTTGTAGCTCAAGTTATGGTCCAAAAACCATAACTAGCCGGATTGAAATTTTTCTGGACTGACCATATCTACAGTGCAGTGAACAGTGACTACAACTCACTTGTTGGATAGGTTCTGGTCATAATTTTGGTTAGGTTCCTTCATAAAAGTTCTTGGTCTATATCTCAGCTTGTTGCTGGTAAAATTTCAGGTCAATTGGACCTTTGTACATTGAGTTATGGCCAAATGAACAATCACTGTTCATTTGGTCATTCTGTAGAAACAGACTGCAGTTCACCCGGATTAAGGAAAGCTTTTGGTCCACTTGGTTTGGTCTTATGAGCATGGTTTCTTCACCAAAGTTGTGCCATTATGTGTCTAGTTTTATGTCCAATTGGCCTTGCACCAATTGAACCTCTACAATTCAAGTTATGGCTGCCCAAACCTGCTGGACTCATGTCCAATTCTACAGGTCACCTAGGGCAGCCACACTAAACCCAAATCCCATCACTAAACACACTTCATTTTTTATTCAAACCAAACCAAATGGTTACTAATTGACCATTAAAACCTACTTCCATCATCACATGGTCAAAGTCCCATTTTTCCACCCCAAACCCTAACTCAAACATTACCTCACATGCATTTTCACTTTATTTTATCAATCCACTTAGTAAATACATGATGTGGGCAGCCATGATAGTCTTTTAATTTCATTAAACTCAACACAATCAAACCCTAACCATGGCTACCAAAAATCTAGGGTTTACATACAAATGGTATTCAACAATTTTTTTCTTTGTAATTTACACTCATTCAAAGTCCTTAACATAAATTTAAAAAAAAAAATTCATGGTTAGGTCACTAACCTCAAAGGAGTGAGATTTTCCCACTTGCTAAAGCTCTTGTTTTCCTCTTCTTTTTGCTCCCAAAAGAATCACCAAGGTGTAAGAGCAAGTTTCTGTGTTGCTAGGTTAGGATTTAGTTGGATAAAAGTGGGGGAAAATCAAGCTTTGAAAGCTTATTCATGGTGGCCATGGTGGGAGTGTTTTACGTCAAGGAGAAGAAGAGAAAAAGGTGTTCTGATTTTTTTTTTTTGTTTTCCAGCCCATTTGGCCTCTTTTATATATATTTATGCCATGTATCAATATTGGGTTGGTTGGGAGAGTTTTTAATGACATCATGATGATGTCATAAATTCATTTTCTTTTATTTTCACTCTATTTCTTGTCTATTTAATTGCAATTAAATTTTTAACAATATTTATTCATATTTTATGTTATATAAATTATTTATTTAGCTGAACAAGTTGGCCCAAAAATCATCTCTGAAGACGAAATGACTAAAATGCCCTCCATTTGGCTTAACGGGCCAAAATTGTTTGTACCGATTTAAAAATTTTTCTAAGTATTTTCTTTGCATTCTAATGCCATAAGAACCTCAATGACCCTTCTCTGGGTTCCCAAGAATTATTTTATAATTTTTCCTAAATTTTTTTCTTATTAATTATTTGAGTTAATTTTTGGTTCCTCACTTTAGTTTAAATATTTTTCCGAACATTCTAGCTGTCTGGACCGACACTGGTCACTGGAACAGTAGACTGTGCGGACTAGCTAAAATGAGGATGTTACAACTCTTCCCCTCTAAGAAAAATTTCGTCCTCGAAATTTACCTAATGCAAACAGTTGAGGGAACTGTTGCCTCATTATCTCTTCACTTTCCCAAGTTGCCTCTTCAGTGTTGTGGTGCCTCCAAAGCACTTTCACCAGTGGAATTTGTTTATTTCTCAGTTCCTTCACTTCCCGAGCTATGATCTGTATAGGTTCTTCTGTATATGTCAAGTCTGGTTGGATTTCAATCTCTTTCATGGAAATGACATGTGAAGGGTCTAAGCAAAATCTTCTCAGCATAGAAACATGAAACACATTGTGAATTTTACCTAGTTATGGTAGTAAAGCTAGCCAATAGGCCTCTGGTCCCACACGTTCAATGACTTCATATGGGCCAATGAACCTAGGGCTTAACTTACCCTTTCTCCCAAATCTTAGTACTTTCTTCCACGCTGAGACTTTGAGAAACACTTTATCGCCAACTACATACTCTATCTCTTTTCTCTTCAAGTCGGCATATGATTTCTGTCTATCTGAGGCAACCTTCAGGTTAGCTTTGATTATCTTCACTTTCTCCTCAGTCTATTTCACCAGGTCTGGTCCTATCAGCTTATCTTCGCCCAATTTAGTCCAACACACTAGGGTTCTACATTTCCTCCCATACAGTGCTTCATATGGAGCCATTTGAATGCTAGCTTGGTAGCTATTGTTATATGCGAATTCTGCCAGTGGGAGGTATCTATCCCAACTCCCCTCAAACTCAATGACACAACTCCTTAGCATATCCTCCAAGATCTATCACATAATTCACAGTGTTACTATCATTTCAATTTATTAATTGCAAAAATTCAATTAGGTTTTAGGTTTACCTGGATTACTCATTCTAATTGTCCATCCATCTGGGGATGAAAAGCCGTGCTAAAACGGAGTTGTGTGCCCAAGGCTTCTTGCAACTTTTTCTAGAATCTCGATGTAAACCTTGGGTCTCGATCAGATATGATGGAAAGTGGGATTCCATGCAGTCTAACTATCTCACTGATATACAATTCTGCTAGCTTCTCTAGTGAGTAGTAGTCAGTCCTAACTGGCAGAAAATGTGCTGACTTCGTCAATCTATCTACTATCACCCATACTGCATCATGCTTCCTTTGGGTGAGAGATAGACCACTAACAAAATTCATAGTGACCCGGTCCCATTTCCATTCAGGATGCTTATCAGCTGTAGCAATCCTGATGGAACTTGATGTTCTGCTTTAACTTGCTGACATGTCAAACACTTAGTCACATAGTCAGCTATATCCCTCTTCATACCAGGCCACCAATAATGAGGCTTCAAATCATTATACATTTTTGTGCTTCCCGAGTGCATAGCATAAATACTAATGTGTGCTTCTTTCAGAATACTAGTCTTCAGTTCCCCTTCATCTGGTACACACACTCTTCCTTTGTAGTACAGACACCCATCTGCTTTCACCTCATATTCAGTTTACTTTCCCTTTGAAATTTTACCCACAATGGTTATTAATTTTTCATCTACCCTCTGCCCATCTTGTATCTGTTGTAGCAGGGTTGGCCTCACTTGCAACTCAGCCAAAATAGCTCCATCTTGAGCTAAGAACAGACAGTCATTTAGTGATCTTAAAGCTGTGATAGACTTTCTGCTCAAGGCATCAGCAACTACATTTGTCTTCCCAGGATGATAATCTATCACACAATCATAGTCCTTGAGGAACTCGATCCATCGCCTCTGTTTAAGATTGAGCTCCTTTTGGGTTGGCAAATATTTTAGGCTTTTGTGGTCCGTATAGATGTAGGATTTTTCACCATATAAATAATGCCTCCATATCTTCAGTGCGAAGATAATTGCTGCTAACTCCAGGTCATGAGTAGGGTAGTTTTGTTCATGTGGCCTTAACTGCCTGGAAGCATAGGCGACCACCTTCCCCTCTTGCATCAATACACACCCTAGCCCATTATGTGAGGCATCACTGTAGACCACAAAGTCCTTTCCCGACACTGGCTGTGCTTCTATCAACATAGCCTTTAGCCTCTCAAAACTGGCTTGGCACTTATCGTTCCAGCCAAATTTCACATTCTTGTGCAACAACTTGGTCATTGGAGTAGCTATAAGAGAGAACCCCTTCACAAATCTTCTGTAATACCCAGCTAGCCCCAAGAAACTTCTGACCTCAGTTGTATTTCTAGGAGGCTTCTATTCCATCACTGCTTCTATCTTTTTGGGATCCACTCTAATCCTCTCTGCTGATACTATGTGTCCAAGGAAAGAGATTTCACTCATCTAGAAGTCACACTTGGACAACTTAGTATACAACTCCTTTTCTCGCAGGGTTTACAAAACAATCCTCAAATGTTCATCATGTTCTTCCCTGGTCTTGGAATACACTAGAATATCATCAATAAAGACCAATACAAACCGATCTAAGTATGGATAGAAGATACAGTTCATAAGGTCCATAAATGCTGCTGGTGTATTTGTTAACCCAAACGGCATCACTAAAAATTCATAATGCCCATACCGGGTTCTGAATGCAGTTTTTGATACATCTGTATCCTTTACCCTCAGCTGATGATACCCTGATCTGAGATCAATTTTTGAAAATACACCGGCTCCCTTCAATTGATCAAACAGATCATCAATTCTGAGCAATGGATATTTGTTCTTCATAGTTACTTTGTTCAACTGCCGGTAATCAATACACAATCTCAAAGTTCCATCCTTCTTTTTCACAAACAGCACCGGAGCTCCCCATGGTGACACACTGGGGCGTATGAACCCCTATCAAGCAACTCTTGCAACTGAGTTTTCAACTCCCTCAATTCAGTGGGTGCCATCCTATAAGGAGCAATAGAAATGGGTATTGTACCCGGCATTACCTCAATAACAAACTCGACTTCCCTTTCTGGTGGTAAACCAAGCAACCCTTCAGGAAATACATCTGGGAAGTCTTTCACTGTAGGTATATCACACAGGTTCGGCTTGGCTTACCTAGTATCAACTACGTGTGCTAAGTAAGCTTCACAGCCTTTTCTCATCAATCTTCTTACAACTGTGGCTGAGATAACATTGGACAGGAAATCTGTCCTTTCACCCACAACAGTGATCTCATTACCCTCAGAAGTTTCAGAGAAATCCTCTTCAATTTGCAATCAACTATTGCCTGATGATGTGACAACCAGTCCATTCTCAAAATCATGTCAAACTCATGGAAGGGCAACTCAATTAGGTCTGCCGAGAATTCATACCCTTGAATCCTCAACGGGCAGCCTTTATACACTTTATTCACTACCACACTGTGGCCTAGTGGATTTGTGACCAGAATGTCTTAATCACACTCCTCTACTGGAATTCTCCTCTCTATGGGTAGTTTAATGCAAATGTAGGAATGAGTGGATCCTGGATCCACCAATGCATGCATAGAAGTGTTGTAGAGGAAAAACATACCCTTGATGACATCCGGGGCATCTTGCTCCTCCTAAGCTTTGATGGCATAGGCCCTGGCTGGTATTCTAGTATCTAGCCTTTCAGCTGACTTGGATGCAGGCCTCAGTGATGGACCAGTTGCCTCAGGTTTACCAGGCATCCTATCCCTTTGTGGTGCAGGAGCAGGTTTCTCAGTTTGTGCTGGAGCAACTGTAGTAGTCCTCTTTAGATAATTCTTGATCTGATATTCTGTCGATCCACACCGTAAGCATGCACCGATCACTCGCCAACATTCCCCCTTATTCCACTTATGATAGTACTGACAAGCAGAAGATGCAAGGGCTGGTCCCCTAAACACCGTCCCTGGAGAGCTGCCCACTGTTGGTGTGGACTGGCCTCTCCTAGGTGTGAACTGTGGTCTGGGCCCCTGAGACTAACCTTGACCCTGTGGTGGTCCTAAACTCTGAGCAGGAGGACCCTTACTCTTCTTACTAGGAGCAGAAAATGTACTGGTCTGACCCGGACCCCTCTTCTGTTGTCTTTCTCTTCTATTTTGTTCATTGATTCTGACCCTTTCCACTTTTGATGCAGCTTCCACTAGCTTAGCAAAATCTGTGATTTCCAATGCTGTGATTATGACTTTGATGTTGTCATTGAGCCCTTCTTCAAACCTTCGGCACCTCTCTGCCTCTGTAGGGACTATCTCCCTCCCATATCTGCTCAATCTAACAAATTCACGCTCATACTCAGCCACTGACAACTATCTCTGTATCAGACTAATAAATTCCCTTCTTCCCTCTTCTAAATACACTTTGCTAATATATTTGTTCCTCAACTCTGTGAGGAAGAATTCCTAGGTGATCCGTTCAGGTTGAACCTCACTAGTTACTGTGTCCCACCACTGATATGCATCATCCTGAAGTAGGGACACAACACCCACCAGGTTCTGCTCGGGGGTGCAATTTAGCTGTTTCAGCACTCTGATGGTTCTATCCAACCAATTCTCTGCGGCCATGGGATCATCTTCCCTCTTCCCAAAGAAGTCCACAGCCCCATGCTTCCTCAATTTCTCCAAATGAGATTTCTGTGGTGCGGGTGGACGTTGTGGCTGTGGGTGTGGTGGTGGAATTGCCCCCATCATTTGTCGGTAAAACTCGGTCATTTGTTGAAATAGTGCAAACTGAGGTTGGGCAAGTGCCTCAGCTGCTAGTGGAGCAGGTTCTCCCCTGCCTCCAGACTCAGCCCTTGGTGGAGCATGACTCTCCACCTCTTCATCAACTGCTATTTGTGAAGCAGGATCCATATCCTATTCAAAATAAGAAAATAAACAGATCTGCATCAGTGTCACCTCAATACTTACAAATGCAATGCAATGGTATGTACTCTATCTAGGCCCAGAAACGCCTAAACCGATGCTCTGATACCACTAAATGTGACACCCCTTACCCGTCTACAGTGTAGCTGAGCAAGTTATGCCACTCAGTGTGCCGGAGCACCAATTTATGTCTCTATTACAATTTATCCCTTTATAATTCATTTATTTTCAATTTTGATAATTCTGAATTTATCCGCAAATTTTATAGAAAATCTGGCAGATGCCGGCTGTAAATTGGAAAAACAGTTCTTCTGAACCTGCTTAAAAACACTTCTAAAATAATTTCCAAATCCAAAACTCCATTATACACTTTCAAGTCAATCTCAAAATCTCAATCTCAAATCACAATACTATTTTCAAAACTTTTCTGTTCACTTCATCATTTGAAGCATGTTCACAAATAATTCTCAACATTTTATTTTTTTTAACATACATAATGCAGAAAACCTCAATAATATGAAATTTCATATATTTACATTAATACATAATTACAGGAGTTTATAGTTATAATCCAAACTAATACAAAATGCAAAATACAAAAGGGCCACCTATAGTCTTAATGTCCTACCATATGCAGTGCAGATGTCAGGTGACTCTAGACCCCGGATGCAGCTCTGAAGGTTCACCCCGTCTGATGTCTGCTGGGCTCCCCTGCTAGGTCTCCAGTACCTACGCATGGCAAAAGCGACGCGCTAAGCAATTCTGCTTAGTGGTGACAATATAAAATAAAATAAAATAGAATAAAATAATTATGCAGAATGTATGATTTTATTTTTGGGTAGACTTAATTTCTGGTATTATTTGCAGTATTATTCAATTAAAATTTGGTAAGGTTTATTATCATTGCCCGAGTAACCCATACTAGTTGACTGGACTGGATAAACGGGTAAACTGACACTGGGTACTAAGTACCTCGGACCATCACATCATCGGTCACATTGTGTCTCCCGGTGTGTAACTGAACAGCTAACAAGCTGTAATAATCATCAGGGTGAAAACCCAAGTGCAATAACTTAAATAATAGAGCCAAAGGTTATTATGTCACAGAATGGCATGGGAAGCCATGAAACACAGAATGGCATAAAGCCATATGCAGTACTGCTAATAGAACCCTATTGGCATGCCAAGCTATCCAAACCAATCTTGTTAGGTATACTAGGGCATTTTACACTTTCGACTTTACAATTTTTGAATTTCAAGTTTTGGTGTTACTATTCACTTCATTAGTCAACCAAAATGTTGACTTTTGCATAAACAATAGGTACATTGGTTTAATACTCCCAACATACCACATTTTGCATTTAAAATTTGTTGGTATTGGTTGCCAATACCATTTCTAAGCTTAATGTTAATTAAGCAGAATTTTCAGTTTTCATGCTTCATTTTTACTATTTCATTAGTCATTTTTGCAGTGGGAATTTGGAAAAATGATCAACATGAAAGTTGTTCCTTATTTTGTTTAATTGAATTTCCTTTTTTGAATCACTCCATTTGGAGTTTTGTAGCATAAGTTATGGTCCAAAACCATAACTCGTCGGATTGAAATTTTTACGGGTGACCATATCTACGGTCTGATGAGCAGTGTTGCAACTCACTTGTTGGATAGGTTCTGGTCATAATTTGGATTAGGTTCTTTCATGAAAGTTGTTGGTCTATATCTCAGCTTGTTGCTAGTAAAATTTTAGGTCAATTGGACTTTTCTACATTGAGTTATGGCCAAATGAACAATGGTCATTCTGCAGAAATAGACTGCAGGTCACCTAGATTAAGGCAAGCTTTTGGTCCACTTGGTTTGGTCTTATGGGCATGGTTTCTTCACCAAAGTTGTGCCATTATGTGTCTAGTTTCATGTACAATGCCTTGCACCAATTGAACCTCTACAATTCAAGTTATGGCTGCCCAAACCTGCTGGACTCATGTCCAATTCTGCAGGTCACCTAGGGTAGCCACACTAAACCCAAATCCCATCACTAAGCACACTTCATTTTTTATTCAAACCAAACTAAATGGTCACTAATTGACCATTAAAACCTACTTCCATCATCACATGGTCAAAGTCCCATTTTTCCACTCCAAACCCTAACTCAAACATTACCCCATATGCATTTTCACTTTATTTTATCAATCCACTTAGTAAATACATGATGTGGGCAGCCATGACAGTCTTTTAATTTCATTAAACTCAACACAATCAAAACCTAACCATGGCTACCGAAAACATAGGGTTTACATACAAATGGTATTCAATAATTTTTTTCTTTGTAATTTACACTCATTCAAAGTCCTTAACATGAATTTAAAGAAAAATTCATGGTTAGGTCACTAACCTCAAAGGAATGAGATTTTTCCACTTGCTAAAGCTCTTGTTTTCCTCTTCTTTTTGCTCCCAAAAGAATCACCAAGGTGTAAGAGCAAGTTTTTGTGTTGCTAGGTTAGGGTTTAGTTGGGTAAAAGTGGGGGAAAATCAAGCTTTGAAAGCTTGTTCATGGTGGCCATGGTGGGAGTGTTTTACGTCAAGGAGAAGAAGAGAAGAAGGTGTTCTGATTTTTTTTTTGTTTTCCAGCCCATTTGGCCTCTTTTATATATGTTTATGCCATGTGTCAATATTGGGTTGGTTGGAAGAGTTTTTAATGACATCATGATGATGTCATAAATCCATTTTCTTTCATTTTCACTCCATTTCTTGTCTATTTAATTGCAATTAAATTTTTAACAATATTTATTCATATTTTATGTTATATAAATTATTTATTTAACTGGACAAGTTGGCCCAAAAATCATCTCTGAAGATGAAATGACCAAAATGCCCTTCATTTTGCTTAACGGGCCAAAATTGTCTGTACCGATTGAAAAATTTTTCTAAGTATTTTCTTGGCATTCTAATGCCATAAGAACCTCAATGACCCTTCTCTGGGTTCCCAAGAATTATTTTATAATTTTTCCTAAATTTTTTTTCTTATTAATTATTTGAGTTAATTTTTAGTTCCTCACTTTTGTTTAAATATTTTTCTGAACATTCTAGCTGTCCGGACCGACATTGGTCACCGAAACAGTAGATTGTACGGACTAGCTAAAATGAGGATGTTACATGAAATTTCGGCCAGCCATGGGAAATTTGGATTTTTTGTATTTTAATGGAATCGAACTTGAATTCAAGCTTGTGTAGAGGTGTTTATATGATTTTCATGTTGAGGTTGCATGGAATTGCATAGAATTGAGAAGTTGTGAAATAAGGGTTTTGGAAAAATTAGGGTTTTGGTGATATGAAGTGTAATTGATATTCTTAATATTATGTAATGACCAATTGAATGTGTATGAATGAGAAATGGTGTTCGTTGGTGAAAAGAATTAATGATATAGAAGTGGGATTATTGTGCTGGAATTCTGGACACTAGAGTCTAGTAGGTTTAAATGCTCATAAGTGAAGTTACACAACTCCAATTGGTGTGAAACCAATTGGAAATGAAACATAAGACATAGGGCTAAAACTTTAATGAGGAGCCCTTGCCCAGAAAATAACCATAAATTACCCTAATTAAGGCTTGAATCCGAAATTACAATTCTGGGCGTGTAGAAAATTTCCAAATGAACAATACTTAGTTAATTAGGCATAACTCACTCTAGGAAACTCTAAATTAGGAGATTCTTGAACCAATGGAAATTTGAGATATAGGAGAACAATTCTTATGAAGACCATGAAACCAAATTATGACCCTAACTTAATTAAATTGTTAGACAAAATTAGTCCAGCAAATATGCCCTGATGCTAGATTAAACTTGGAAAATGTGAAGGATTAGGCATCCGACCAATTTTAGCAAAATTGCCATAACTTAAGCTACACAATAGCAAATTAAGTGATTCCAAAGCCAAAATAACCATAAGACATAGAACTAAAAACCTCATGTTTAGACTTAAACCCAATTCATAGGGAAAAATAGAGGAAATGTTACGGTAAGTCAAGAATGCCAAATTTGGAAATCCTGCACTTCAACAAAATTGCCCTGTGAGCTCCGAATGGTTAACAGACCATAACTTTCTCTACAAAACTTCAATTGAAGTAATTCAAAATGATTTGGAAACCTAAGACAAAGGCCTAAAACATTATTTTAGGGACCAGGGCCAAATTATGAGGTTAAGATGCCCGAATATATAATACAAGTTTAAGGTACAAATCTAGAAAACTTGAAATTTCAGGATATGATACCTAGAACAGTATCTAATGTTTTGGCCATAACTTGATATCCAAAACTCCAAATTGAGTGATTCAAAAAGGAAAATAAAACTAACACGTAAGGGAACAATTTTCATGAAGATTACTTTGGCAAATAAGGACTGGAATTAGGTTGAAATTGAGTTCCATAGTGAGACTTCAAACCTATCCAGAACCCATAATTCATTTAACTTCAATAGTTAACTTAGGGATTCATTAGGCATTTATTTGATTAGTTATTGGTGATGATTGGGATGAGTATTAAGACACTTCAATTGTGTGTTTTCAGTAGAAAAAGAGTCTTCCAAGGAAGGAAAAAGTTGAGCTAAGTCAAGAGAAGTATAAAAAGGTTTGTACACAACTAGACTTTTCTTTTATTTTAACATTATAAAAGTGTTGAATGGACTTTGTATGATTTAAATATGATTTTTTTATGCATTTAAGAATTAATTGCATTGTTTTGAAGATTGTCAATCGTGAAATGATTTTATATTATGGAAAGGCGGATGTTGGCCCTTAATTTCAATGTAGCAAGGGGGTGGTCCAGTTTTGAATGTGTTTTGAAGTGCTTTTGAGAACTTGATGTGTTGCTAACCATGTACATGAATTTGTAACAACTAAATGTGTTTATTGATTTGTAAATGCATTTTGTTGAATGAAAATTATTTTGAATATGTTTTGACACCATAATGGACATGGCAATTTGATTTATATTACTCATTAGCATGCCTAATGAGACGACTTGGATTTGTTTCTTCCCAACTTGTGGGGTTGAGTTTCCCTCTTTGGCTTGCCAGCTGAGGACGTCTTGAATGAGTACTCATATATGCTAGCTAGCCTTTGTGTTCCCATTTAGCTTTTGGTTATTGGAACGTCTTGGCTTTGTCGTGGTGTACAACACTGCATTGATCAGAAATTTTGTGTCATGGATCCAATTGTGTGAATTGTTGGCAACACTCTTAAATTGTACATGCTTTGATAAAATGTGACTGAAATAAGTGCATGTTAATGGTTGAAAAATATTATATTGTTTTCATGGTTCAAGAAAAATGTGAATATTTTAAATGCTTTATTTTGATTTGATAAATTGTGTTTTATATTGAATTTTAAATTATTAGTTGTGTACTACTGAGTTCACCGCTCAGCAATAGCTTTGTATGTTGTCGCAGGTGAGAGAAAAGATAGAGCAGTTGAGTAAGCATACTTGAAGTTGTGACTTGAAGCTGAGTTGGAGTTATTCTCGAGTATATCATAGGTATACTCTTGTACATTCGGTTTTGATGTAATCATGTAGCTATATGTATGTAATTACATTCAAGGAGTTGAACAGAAACTTTGTATTATTATTTTTGGGACTTTAATCAAATGTAAATTGTTGTAATTTTATTTCTTGTGAGTTTGAACATTTGTAAATTTTGTAAGACCAATTTCCTTAATTTTAACTGATGTCAATTTATAATAAAATGTTTTTTGTATTGTAAATGTAAAAGCTTCATCCTTCT
The DNA here is from genome assembly GCF_030052815.1 of Hevea brasiliensis. Classification (NCBI taxonomy): domain Eukaryota; kingdom Viridiplantae; phylum Streptophyta; class Magnoliopsida; order Malpighiales; family Euphorbiaceae; genus Hevea; species Hevea brasiliensis. The sequence goes on along the minus strand of NC_079504.1, from coordinate 90,509,605 downwards.
TGGTTCGTGGATGAAAGAAAGAAAATTTTCGAATAATGATTGTATTTAATTATGTATAATAATTGTTACAAGTGATTTTCAACAGGTTCAAAAGAACTGGTTTTATATAGTTTTAGTCGTCACCACATAAAATTTATATAAAATTTTAAAAATGCTAAATTATTTTTAAGTAAATTTCATGGCACGCACTTAAATTGAAGACACTTAAATAATTTTTTTACCACCGCATTAAATACAAAAATGAATTTTGTTTTGTCGAAATCCCTTGTAGTATATTTAATAGATTATCGGTAAGCGAAGTTTGGTAATTTATTAGGTATACTATAGGATCATGTCATTTCTTACAGAGGGGTAAGGTGTGACATGTTTTAGTAGTATCAGAGCATGTTTTTTTTTTAAAGTAAGTTTTGAATTGTGAATTTGAAATATTTTTTTGATAAGTACAATTGCTCAAATGTTATGGTTTGGTACATATAGTATAATTACATCATGAAAGTGGACTAATAGGGCAAATTTCCTTGTGTTGGTTTCTTAGGAGTTAGGAATCTTTGTGATTCGAGATGGAAGAGGGAGATTACTCAATAGAACAGTTTGTGGCAACTGAAGCACAGGGAGAGGCCTTAACTCCTCAGAGAGTGAGAGGCCCGGCTGCACCAGTCCCACCTATGCAGTTTCTTGCACAATTTGCATCGTAGATGGCTGCATTCTTTCAATAAATGGCTGGAAATACACCAGCTCAACCCCCCGTACAACCACCACCACCACTCCCAGTGTGATAATATTAGAAGTTAATAAAGTATGGGGCTGCAAAATTTAAGGGCACAATAGACCCATTAGAAGCTGAACAGTGGCTAGAAAGGATGGAGAGGGTCTTCAAGAAGCTGCAATGCACTGATGCCCTCAAATTTGAGTATTCACTTTCTCTGTTGCATGGAGATGCTTATGAATGGTGGAAGACTATTCCTCTTAGTCTAGTAGAGCCTCCAGTCTTGACTTAGGAAGATTTCCTGAGGGAATTCATACAGAAGCATGTTTCCAATACATATATGGATATGAAGCTTCAGGAGTTTCTGGGTTTAAACCAAGGAGATAGAACTGTGGCTGAATATGAGAGAGAGTTTTTCTGTCTGAGTCAATATGTTGGGAGTTCGCTCACCACTAATATAGATAGACATAAACGGTTTGAAACTGGGTTAAGGCCTGGCCTGAGATTGCAGGTGGTTGGGATTAGACATGTAAACTTCTCAGAATTGATCTCCCAAGCTCTTGAGTTAAAGAGGATTAAACTAGAAGGGATGACCAAAAACGGAATTAGAGAAAAAGAAAAGAGTGGGAAGCCTGCTGGCTAGAGTTTGGGAAGCCTGCAAGAGAAAAAATTTTGGGGGACTGCATGCTCAAATGTATGGCAGAGGCAAATCTTCAGGGCGGAGGCCACCAAGATTCAGTCAGCAGACAACTAAAAGTTTCTTTTTTATCTGTATCTGTGACGCTTGTGGTAAGGTACTTGGAGAGGTATGCTATAAGGCTATTGGAGCCTGTCACAATTGTGGTAGAATCAGGCATTTTACCAGAGATTGTACTAGAGTACATCGATTTATGCCACATACTACACTAAAGGGATTAGTCTAAGGTTTTGCTTCCACAGGTTCACAGATAGTCAGTAGAGGCAGAAGCAGAGGTAGAGACAATACTTTTGGCAGCCATGGCACAATGGACCAACCTGAGCAGAGGGGCGCACCAACCAAGGTGTACACCATGCACCAAAGGGAAGAGGCAGAGACCTCAAATGTAGTTGCCGGTGTCGCAAGGACTTTGCAGTCGCTGGACGATTCTCACCGAAGTGAAAAAAGTGAGGAGTTGCCACTTTAATTTTAAGGAAAATTAAAGGAAACCATTAATAAAAACAAAAATCACTTTTGAAACAGAGATTTTAGGTTCAGAGTCCATTCACGGGTGGGGAAGGTGTTAGGCACCCCACCTCATCTCTTAACGAGGGTTATCAAATTTAACGATGTGCTCTTTACGATTAACAATTTGGGGGTTTTAGAGTCATGTTGTCGGTCCTTTTATTGATTGAAGGAGCGTTCAATATCTCACCATTTTGGATATCCCAAAAACATGGGTACATGGGATGTCCCCACGGTGAATTGGTGTTTTGTTTGTTTGATTTGTTACATATCTTATTTAATTGTTTATTTTGGGATTCTAAGATTTCAGGAGAGGACTCCAGTAAGAGGATTAGAATTGTATATTAGAATTTTGCTAAGAGGATTTGGACAAGAACTCTCTCTTGACCTCTCAAAATATGTATATTAGAATTTTTATTAAGAAGATTCAGGTAAGAATTCTCTCTCGATCTCTTGAAATGTGTATATTAGGATTTTGCTAAGAGGATTCGGGTAAGGACTCTCTCCCGACCTCTCAAAATGTGCATATAAGAATTTTTGTTAAGAGGATTCAAGTAAGGACTCTCTCTAGATCTCTTAAAACGTGTATATTAGAATTTTATTTAGGGAACTCGAGTAAGGATTCTCTCCTGATCTCTCAAAATGTATATGTTAGAATTTTTGTTAAGAGGGTTCGGGTAAGGACTCTCTCCCGATCTCTTAGAATGCGTATATTAGAATTTTGTTGAGCAAACTCGGGTAAGGACTCTCTCCCGATCTCTCAAATGTATATATTAGACTTTTGTTGAGGATTCGGGTAAGAACTCTCTCCCGATCTCTTGAAATGTGTATATTAGGATTTTGCTATGAGGATTCGAGTAAGTACTCTCTCCCGACCTCTCAAAATGTGTATGTTAGAATTTTGTTGAGCGAACTCGGATAAGGATTCTCTCCTGATCTCTCAAATTGTATATATTAGAATTTTTTTTAAGAGGATTCGGGTAAGAACTCTCTCCTGATCTCTTAAAATGTGTATATTAGAATTTTGTTGAAGGGATTCGGGTAAGGAAACTCTCCCTATCTCTTCTAATTTGTCAAAAATGAATTTTAAAAGGTCACGGTCGCGGGACTGATCTCGTTTGACCTTATTAGATATGAGAACGTTGCTCATATCACCTCTCTCTTTTCATATTATCATAGACTTTTGTTTCTGATCTCATGATTTATTTATCGAACTTCTCTCAACTTATTACGACTCCTCATTTTGAACCTTCTAGACATCTTATTTCGGAAGTTCCCATCCGAACTAGGTCCCGAATTCCGATCTCATTTCTTTTTGGGGATAGACTGAATAACTAAACTCCCAATTCATCTATACTATTCCTAATCGTTTTTACCCTGATCGGGAATCTCCACATTATTTTCTTCCATCCGTACTCCTTATAGTACTTACAGAATGTAAGTATCCTGAATCATTCTCTTTTTCTATACAAATTAATGTAAAGGAATCAAAGACAACGTAAACATAAAAGGTAAAACTTGTGGACGTCACAAAAAGTGAAGTAAGTCCAATTTCGATGTAAACTTATTTTGAATATTTATTGTGACAAACTATGCCATGAACACTTGAGAACGATAAATCGAACACTTACTTATAGAAACGGTTGAAGCAACGAGTAAGTTGGTACTGATGTTTTCGTGTATCTAGCGCTACTAACACTGAGACAGTAAGGTGATTTTAAGGAGTTTGTAAACAACTGAAGTGAGATTTTCTTGAGAAACGGTGATTGAATTCCCAAAACTATGCGAGGTTATCCGAAGTATTGATTGCAAGCTCTATAGTTTCCGTGGTAAGATTCTTTAGAAAACCTATTCCTAAAGTCTCTAGGAAGCTTGAGAGTTTTAGATTAAAAATCAAGCTATAGCAAAAATTTTGGGGTTTCTCCTCAATAATCACCACTCCCTCCATAGCGTTGCATGCAGGTATTTATAGGAGATGGGTACTCAAAATAGAGGGTCAGGATTCCAACAGGAGGAGATGGAAGGCCTTGATTCAAAAGAACATAATCCGACGTCCTGGAATTAATGAGAATCAAAATTGAGTGTTGGGATTCTGTTCGAAATTTTTGTCCTTTCGCCTCCTAATCCAATGGTTAAGGGTCTTGCCTTACAAAATGGATCCAAGGGCTGGAAATAAAAAGCATCGAATCTATCATTTATTTTTGATCTGAAGGCTTCAAATCCATCCTTATAATTATAATCAACGGTGTAAATTGAGATGTACTAGGCTGCTTTAACTATTTGGAATCTGACGGCTAGGAGCGCGTCCTTACAAATGGGATGTGTGGTGAAGATTGGACCATGCCTGTAATGCTTTAACTGACTCTGATCTGACGGTGGAGGGAGCTAGTGTCTATGAATTAAAGGTCATGATTAGAAGCTGTCCAACTCCCTGAGTTCCCCGATCTCTGTAGATCGTCCTTCCCTTTTCCGATCTTCTCACTGTGGTTGACTGATCTTAGGATTGTTATTCCGATCTCTATTTTCTTTTGCATCTGGACCTTTCTACTTTCTCGATCTCTTTCTGTTCCTTGACCTCTTTCTATCCCTTCTCTGTGTTGGTCAAAGCAATAAATTTTTCGATTGCCAATGAGCCGCTTCGACTTCTGCATGCAATAAATGCCAAGGCCCTATATATATGCTGATGAATTTTTCCTTGCATACTCATAAATTTCTTTCTCCAGTGAATCTTCAATGTTTTATTTCTCAGTTCTTGGCTTTGCCGGTAAGAATTCTTCTCACGACAACCACTTTAATCTTTTTCTGAATGTTTTCTTTGTTCATCTCCTAAAAATAAGCAATTCCGGTGATCAGAGGTTCATGAGGGTGTCGTCTGATGACGATGAGGGAATTGGACTAATTGATCGATCAAGGTCAAAATTGACTACTGCGTTGATCTCAAATCGGCCCATCGATATGGTTTGCAGACCGATCTCTGAAAGAGAACCGCTAATTTCAATCTTAATATCGGTGACCGCCTCTTAAAGTTCATTTGGCCCCTCACCATCTCGAGAGTCTCGATTGTAGCTCGGTTTTGGTCAATGACATCGATAATGACACTGCTCAATATCATGAGAGTCATAGTCATCCTATCTGAGTTGTACCTTTGTCCATATTTATTACTGGCTTTCTGATCAAACACATCTTTTGATTCAGCCACAAGATTAGGCTTTGACATAGGCCTACTATGTAACACTTTGGGTTAGGGAGTGGTTCAAGTTAGGTAGAATGTAGTGTAAGGACATTTGTAATTGTCGATCTTAAGAGATCGCCTAAATGATCTAATCTGACTTTTTGGAAATGAAATGAAATCTATTATTGAAATTTGGATCTCCTTATTTTGTTTTTATTATTGCATTGGTTATTATTCCAATCTTTGATAAATGAGCCCAATCTGATCCCTAGACAAATCACCATTTTGCCGATCTGTTGGTTCAGAGCCTTATTCTATCTGATAATCTTTGTTAACCGATCTTATTTGTCAGAACTTTTACTATGTTTCTGGAATCTTCTTTTGACATGTCCTTGAAATAACCCGGTCTTGCTAAACAATGCGTCCCTTGGGGCTTCATGAGCATTTAATGCTCGGGTGGATATAAATAGGGAGGAGGTTGGCCATTCATTCTCTTATGTCATTTTCAGGATTTCCTCTAGCAACTTCGACACTCTCCCTTGTTTTTCTATAGTTTTCAGGTGCCGATTTATACTCCGTAAGCTTTAATCTTTTTCCGATTGATTTCATTTTATTCTCTGAAAATGAGCAGTACCGTTGGTCAGAGAGCTGCCAGTCCTCCTTTTGTTCACATCTCATGGACGTCGGACGATGGTGAGGTGGCTAGATCGAGTGATCGACCGAACCTTCTATAATGACCATCCTAGCCCATGGTCGGGTGACTAGATCAAAACAAGCATCATCTTCAGGGAAAGAGAACTTACCCGTGGATGAGTTGCCATTGGTTCTCAAGGAGACTGATCTCCAGCCCATTAGCTAAGATTACAACTTTCCGACTGACTCCTTCAAACTTATCAGATACCATGGCAATCTCCTAGCTGATCATTTCTTTGAAGGCACCGACCTGATCATGGTATATGAAGAACAATTAAAGGCCAGGATTCAGTTTCCCCTAAACGAGTTCTATAGAGCCGTTCTGAAGTTCCATCATATCTGTGAAGCCCTAGCGGACTCTGGTAGCTTTCAGCAGTTTATGCTGAGCTAAAAAGGTAAAACCTATGACGAAAGTTTTTTACTGAGTTGCATAGGCTTGCTCGGCGGAAGGTCAATGAATATTGGTTTTTCCAAGCCAAGATGAACTGTGGACTCTTCACCGATCTCCCTTCCTTGTTGAATAACTAGAAAAGTTAGTTCTTCATATTGAGGAGTAAGGACCCGAATGGCTTTGAGCGTATCCCGCGTAGTTGATAATATCTAGCTCCTTCCATTCCAAAAGAGATCACCTTAAATAAAGACGAGGATGCCATGGTAAAGGAATTAAAGGATCAGGAGGCCACTCACAAGTATTCATATTTAAATGGGGTTATGGCCGAATTGAAATGGTGGTTAATGCAAATGATCGCCCATGAGGACTATGAGCGGCAACTCTTTGACCTTGGACCTGGGATCGGTATAACCTAAATCTTCAGTCTACTCACTTTGGTGATCTCACTAACTTGTTCTCTGTGCAGGTATGGCTGGAGGTGAGAGCGTAAAGGAGAGCCGCAAGCAAAAAAGAGAGGTCACCCGGAAAGTGCGAGAAATGAAAGCTGCTGCTACCTCCCAGACACCGAGGCGGGACTCGAAAAAAGTACTGAGCTCTTCGTTCCAACCTCCAAAATAGCCAACCTTAGAGGTAGAGATCGCTCCTTCCCCTCCTCGATAAGCTGAACCACTACCTCTACCAGTCTCTTCAAGTGTAGAAGAAGGTGAAGGAACGGAAGCGTGAAAAACACAAGTTTATACCATTGAATTAAAAAATTTTCACCTAGGGTCACATGCATCATGCAAGATTTATTTTTATCTATTTGATTTCAATGATAAACAACATATTAAAACTCTTTTAATATGTTTTTGGATCTGTATTTGCCATTTAAGATTTTAAAATTAATCAGATTAATTTTAGAACCCTAGATTAAATCAAGAATGATTATACTAACCTCTTGATGCACTGCAGCGTGTCTGCGCCTTTGAGATTCGTCTTCAGGACACCAGATGTTGTCCCTCTAGCTTGTCCACACCAAGAACACCTATGGCAGCCCTTGAACAGCTTCTAAAGCTTTTTCTATTAATTAGAAATTCAAGTTCTGCCTTTTAAGAGATTAGAGATGTAAACAGGACACTAGAAACAATTTCTAGTGTTCTTAATTCAAGAGATTGATGGCTAATCTCTTTGAATTGATGAGAGATGAAGAAGAATAGATGAAAAGCATCAAAGTGGCGTGACAAAGGAGAGGAGTGGCTGCTGGTTATTTTTCTTTTCATAACCACACTTAAATAGCTAGGTTAACACATTAAACCCTTGCCACATGTCACCCTTTGATTAGCTCTAGGTTTAAGTGACCCAATCACATTGTGCCAACTGTTAAACCTATATTTAATCTTGATTTTAATTATCTTACATGATTAAAAAATATTTGGCCAGCTTATGTGTAATCCCATGTGTCACACTGTGAAATGACCAAAATGCCCCTGTGTCTTAATTTTGAGTTCTTAACCCAAAATAATTATTTTTCTTCTTCTAATTAATTTATATCAAATATAAATTAATTAATTAATCTCTATTAATTAATTTCTCATTAATTAAATTCATATTTAAACACTTTAAATATAAATTTAATTTATACTACACATCCAATAATCTAGATTTGGTTTCAAGTCATGTTAGGGACTTTGCAATTTAATTGCAAACTAAACCTATTTAATTAATCAATTAAACTCTTTAATTAATTAATTAAATCATATTTAAATAGGTGATAACTTGTGTATGTGTGTGACTTACTAGGCTCATCACTAATTGGCAATGAGACATGATGTCAACTCTTAATATTATTAGAACTCTTTCTTACCATAAATGATTTCTCTAAATTATTTTATGAACCTCATAGACCATGGTTAACACCTAGCATAGCATGCCATGGCTACCCAATTAGTAATAAGGTTTACCTTAAATGAACCTATAATCAAATGTTACCATGCACTAGAATCTCTCTGTTACAAAATCCCAACTCAAGCTGGAGTCATGGTTTATGTTAAACTCCATTTGCTATGAATATTATGTTCTCTTTTAATTCCATTTCTTGATTAAAAAATTTTCTCATCAGAAACTCTTTTCTGAATAAATCTATCTGTCCTGCCTAGGAACTTGAAATATCAAGAACAATTAAGTGAACATAAGATTTTATCTCTATTTACTTAGAGGAACAGATTCCATCTTGATCAACACCTACCTCCATATATAACTAGTAGGAGCCAACACATGCCCATATACCCAAACATAGTACAAGTATGAAAGCAGTATCAAACTCCAACTACCTATATACAAGATAACTGTGCTATCTCAGGTCTAAAGATTATATGCACTAATATGATTTATGACAAAACATTGACAAGAGTAAACTCCATGTGCTTGTCATAAGTGTCACTGGTTCGGCCTACTTATCATTTATAAGTGCCTATCATGTTTGTTATATGGTATGAGACTCACCATTCCATCTTATTTATATCTTATATAAATAACTTGAGAACAAACATGAATACAATCTTCTGGATAAGTCATGTCCTTATTATGAAGTATCCTTGATTGTGAACCTATTTATGATACTTTGTGCTAGAAATATTGTCACTCATATTCTTAATAACTTAAGAATAATATTTCTAACAAAATATCAATGGACCTTTTCTATTACACATAAATATATTATGTAAACGGAAAAGTAGAAATGCCTTTTATTAATAAAAATATGTACAAGATACATACTAAATGATATGCTCTAGGGCATACTACTAACAATCTCCCACTAGCACTAGAGCCATTCATTATAATATCTTAGACCTATCTTCTCAAGATGTCGGTCTAACTGAGTCTGTGACATAGGCTTAGTGAATGGATCAGCTGGATTTTCAGCTGATGCTATTTTCTGCATGGCTACATTGCCTCGCCCAACTATTTCTCTGATAATGTGGTAGCGCCTTTCTATGTGTTTGGATTTCTGGTAAGACCTTGGTTCCTTAGCCTGTATGACTGCTCCATTATTGTCACAGTGTAGTGGAACCGCTGACTCAATTGAAGGAACTACTGTAAGTTCTGTCATGAACTTCTTTATCCAAACAGCTTCCTTTGCAGCATCTGTTACAGCAATATACTCAGCTTCTGTAGTGGAATCTGCAGTCATGCTCTGTTTGGAACTCTTTCAACTGACTGCACCTCCATTACAAATGAACACATATCCAGAGGTAGACTTTCTATCATTGATATCTGATTGGAAATCAGAATCAATATAACCATCCAATTGTAAGTCTCCACCTCCATAAATCAAGAATAAATCCTTAGTTCTTCTCAAGTACTTAAGGATATTCTTGTGACTATCGATATTCCAAACCTGGATTGGATTGATACCTGCTAGTCAAACTAACAGCATATGCGATATCTGGCCTAGTACACAGCATTGCATACATTAAACTTCCAATAGCCGAAGCATATGGAATCCTGGCCATCTTATCTCTTTCTTCAGGTGTCTTTGGAGACATCTCTTTAGAAAGGTGGATACCATGTCTCACTAGTAATAATCCTCTCTTGGAATCAAGCATGTTAAACCTCTTTAACACCTTTTCCAAGTATAGACTTTGGGATAAACCAATTATTCTTTTCGCTCTATCTCTATAGATGTGAATCCCAAGAATATAGGTTGCCTCCCCTAAGTCTTTCATGGAGAATGTATTTGACAACCATACCTTTATAGTCGTCAACATACCTGTGTCATTACCCATCAACACTATGTCATCCACATATAAGACAAGGAAAGTGATAGCACTGTCACTAACCTTCTTATATACACATGGCTCATCCTCATTTTTGATAAAACCAAAGGATTTAATGGCTTCATCAAAACGGATGTTCCAACTCCTCGAAGCTTGTTTCAACCCATAAATGGATCGCTTTAGCTTGCATACCTTGGAACCATCTTGGGATTCAAAACCCCTAGGTTGTTCCATGAAAATGTTTTCTTCAATGTATCCATTAAGAAAAGCTGTTTTGACATCCATCTGCCAAATCTCATAATCATAGTATGCAGCTATTGCTAATAAAATCCTAATTGATTTAAGCATGGCAACAGGCGAGAAAGTCTCCTCATAGTCGATTCCTTGCCTTTGGCGAAACCCTTTCGCTACTAGCCTTGCCTTATAGGTCTCTACCTTTCCATCAGAACCAATTTTCTTCTTGAAAACCCATTTGTTCCCTATAGGTACAATACCTTCAGGTGGGTCAACAAGATCCCAAACTTGATTCTTATACATGGAATCAATCTCCGATTTCATAGCATCAATCCATTTTGAAGAGTCTATATCTGATAAAACTTCTTCATAAGTAAGTGGATCATCTCCATGATCTACTTCTTCATGAGTAAACAACTCTTGTTCTTCTTCATGAAGAAAACCATATCTCACTGGTGGGTGAGATACCCTGGTTGTTCTACGAGGAACAGCTGTAGATGTTTCATCAACGGGTATAGGTTGACTAGATGGATCTATATCTATCTGATCTATTGGTTGGTCAGAATTCTCCAATTCTAACTCTATTTGCCTTCCTTTGCCTCCTTCTTGAACAAACTGTTATTCAAGAAATGTGGCATCTCTACTTATCACAACCTTTTGTGAAGTAGGCAAATAAAAATAATATCCAAAACTATCTTTTGGATATCCAACAAATCAACCTTTTTCTGATCTGGTCTCCAATTTATTAGTGTTCAGCTGTTTGATATAAGCTGGACAACCCCAAATCTTAACATGCTTAAGACTTGGTTTTCTTCCATGCCATATCTCATAAGGTGTGGAAGAAACTGATTTTGATGGAATCCTTTTCAGAATATACAAAGCTGATTCTAATGCAAATCCCCAAAAGAAGATTGGCATATCATTATAGCTCATCATACTACGTACCATATCTAATAGGGTATGATTTCTCCTTTTAGATACACCATTCAGTTGTGGCATTTCTGGAGGAGTCAGCTGAGAAACAATGCCATGCTCTCTCAAGTATTCATCAAATTCAGTACTCAAATATTCACCTCCACGATCTGATCGAAGAGCTTTAATACTCTTTCCTGTTTGATTTTCTACTTCATATTTAAATTCTTTGAACTTTTCAAAAGATTCATGTTTGTATTTCATCAAATATAAATACCCAAACCTTGATTTATCATTAGTAAAGGTAATAAAATAATGAAAACCCCCTCTAGCCATTTCTTTAAATGGACCACATACATCACTATGCATTAGCTCCAAAATATTTTCAGCTCTTAGCCCTTGTCCAACAAAGGGTGATCTAGTCATTTTACCCTGAAGGCAAGATTCACAAGTTGGAGCAGGCTCAGAGCCCAATGAGGATAGAATCCCCATTTTCTCCAGTTTTGCAATCCTATCTTCTGCAACATGATATAACCTTAAGTGCCAAATATATTTTGAACTTGAGTTGGTTTTCACCATGGCATTGCATTCTTTTAGATCACTTGCATTCAATTTGTGTTTGTCATTATTATCCAAATAATAAAGACCATCATTCATATACCCGAACCAACATATTTATTTCCAAAATAAATATTGCAAACATCATCTGTGAACTGAAATTCATAGCCATTTCTAGTCAAACTAGATATAGAAATGATGTTCTTAAAAGCATCAGGTACATATAAAATATTATCCAAACACAAAACATGTCCAAACATGTAAAAAGATTTAGATCCTATGGCTAAAGCTTTATGGTTGAGCCATTGCCAATCCGACTCTAATATATTGAGAACGCAAGTCGCTACTATTTGCTAGTTCTGCATATCATTAGAAATGTGAGAAGCGCACCGATATCTAAAACCCAAGCTGTAGATGAACTATGAGTATCATCAGAATCTAAATAACAAGATATGAACATACCTTCCGAAGGTATATCCTTTTTGTCCTTCAGAGAAGCAAGATACTCTGGGTAATTCCTTTTCCAGTGCCCATCCTTTTGGCAGTGGAAACACTTTCCTTTGCCTCCATCAGCTTTAGTCTTCCTTTTCTGTTTAGCTATTTTCTTGGAAGGACCAGGAATCTGAGGTTTCTTTTTCTTATTGCCCTTCTTCTTGTTAGACTTTCCAGCAGAAGAAGATGCAACCAAAGCTACCTCTTTTCTTTTATTACCTAGCATATTCTTTTGGGCAATAACCAGCATGTTGAGTAAACCAGTTAAGGTGCATTCCTGTTTAGTCATATGGAAATTTGTAACAAAATTCCCAAAAGACTCAAGAAGGGACTGAAGGATCAAATCTATCTGTAGTTGGAAATCCATGTTGAAGTCAAGATGTTCTAACTGCTCAATCAGCCGAATCATCTTGTGGACATGATCCCCAACATTCTGTCCCTCAGACATCCTCATACGGAATAGCTGTCTAGATATCTCATACCTAGCATTCCTGCTGTGCTCACCATACAACTCTTGTAGGTGAAGGAGGATCTCACTTGCACTCTGCATATTCTCATGTTGCTTCTGTAACTCATTACTCATGGAAGCAAGCATGTAACACTTAGCTCTCATATCATGCTCCTTCCACTTGTCCAAAGTTTCATGTTCCTCTTGTGTGGCCTCTGGAGGTAAGGGACCAGGAACATTTGAATCTAGAACATATCCTATATGTTCAAGGTTCAGGACAAGTTTCAAATTTCTTAGCCAATCAGACAGATTAGGTCCTGTCAACCTATTGTGATCAAGCATGCTTGCAAGGATATTGGATGGTGGTGGTTGTTTTGTGCGCATTTTTATTAGAAAATTAACTGCATAAAATAACCAGATTAATTAGTAAATGTATCATGTAATTAACCAAAATGATTATGGTCTTTTAATCAAATTGGTCCTCCCACTAACTTAGCGAATCCTACACTTCCAAAGTAGAAAACGGAAATCCTAGTTGGATGGATTTCTAGTGGGTGATTGAATTCTTATAATTCTATTGATCATCCTCAGGTACATCTATTATTGGAATTATAATAAACTATAGGTGAGCAACTCCTTGCCCATCACATCTCATGTGAGGTTCAATCCTTTACCTAGCCCCTAATGCTCAAAATCTCAGGTACATCCATTATTGACTTATCTTGCATTAGTTAAGTTGATCCCATTGAGCCAGTAATTATGCAAATAATTTTAATGTCCTCAGGTACATCCAATATTGGCCACTAAACCATTTACATATTTACAACATCTCATGCTTAACAATTATTCTTAAGAAAATCTCTTAAATTAATTGCATCTTATGTAACTATTTAAAATTTCTTAAAATAATTGCCTCAATGGAGGGCCTATGTTATAATTACTTTAATTATAGCATTTCCAACTTAATCATTTGTTTGGAAGATTTTATGGTCATTCTAATTACTATTAAGATCTCACTTTGCACATTATCCAATTAGCATGCATATATCATATAATAGCATACATTCCCATACATCTCATGCATTCATGGATATGCAATAAATATGGTATGATCATGGACTTTCTAAGGGATTCAATTCTGAGCCACCAAGAATTGAATCAGGGCATTCCTAGGTGCATTTCATTCATTCATTTTACAAGAGTTGCTGAAGGAGTACATAATCAACACTTGATCTTGAATTCCTCCCACTGGTCCCACCAATGCTCTTGACCTCCTTGAACTTCTTGCAATCCAATATTACATAGTAATTCTTGGCATACCAAGGCGAATTTACAAGAACTTAAATAAATGAAATGACAACCCAAAAATTATTACAAACTTAATAACACATGCCCAAAATAAATTAAAATAAATTAATTAATTTACAATCCCAAAGAAACATAAAAGAAATAAATCCAATCACATTGGTCTTTTATAGTTCATGATCATTCATCATGCATATCACTATTTAACAATTAAATAAAAAATACATACTTAAACTAAATTGAATATCTCATATTCAACTTAAAAATCCAGATTTGAATATGATTCAAATAAATTTAAAAATTCAGATTTGAATCTTATTCAAACAAATTTAAAAATTCAGATTTGAATCACATTCAAACAACTTTAAAAATTCAGATTTGAATCAAATTCAAACATTTTTTAAAAAATCAGATTTGAATCACATTCAAACATTTTTAAAAAAATCAGATCTGAATTTTATTCAATCAATTTTAAAAAAATCAGATTTAAATATGATTCAAACAACTTTAAAAATTCAGATTTGAATCACATTCAAACAACTTTTAAAATTCAGATTTGAATCACATTCAAACAAATTTTAAAATTCTGATTTGAATCATAATTTAATTGTGTGATTAAAATTCCAATTAAACAATTTAATTAGACATAGGATGAGCTTTTAGATCATATAACAATTGTAAATTAAAAAGCAAACCTTGCGCCACCTTGAAGAACCATTGTTGCCGCCACCAATGGTGGCTTCACCATGTGTGCCGCCACACATCCATTGCAACCAGTAATGGATCAATCATCTCATGATCAAATCACACAATTAAATCATATAATCAACAATCTAAATGGCAAATATAGTGGCTCTGATACCAATTGAAGGCAGGCGTGAAAAACACAAGTTTATACCATTGAATTCAAAAATTTTCACCTAGGATCACATGCATCATGCAAGATTTATTTTTATCTATTTGATTTCAATGATAAACAACATATTAAAACTCTTTTACTATGTTTTTGGATCTGTATTTGCCATTTAAGATTTTAAAATTAATCAGATTAATTTTAGAACCCTAGATTATGCCAGAATCTCTGTAGGTTCTTCTTCATATGAAAGGTCTGGATTTACCTCGATCTCTGTAACTGATAGAACATGAGATGGGTTAGATCTGTTGTAACACCCCCGTTTGCATAGCCTGGTATACTTCACTGTTCCGGTGACCGGTGTCGGTCCGGACAATTAATGGGATTAGGGCCACACTTAAGACAACTTGAGAAGCCATAAACACAAATAATTAGTAATGTTTAATTAGTTAACTATAAATAAGAAAAAGCAGAACATAAGAGGTTAAGCAGTAGAGTCACGGCGATGAGTGACCTCCTCGAAGCAGCTGAAGTCATTTTAAACTCAAATTTGAACGTAAAAAGTGAGCTGCGGTCCTTAGGACCCTTATGAACACGATGGAAAAGAGAAAATCACGAAAAGAAGCGTAAGCCGGTCAAATAATTAGGTCGAGGCGGAAGAAATATTGGATTATTTGCAAGCGGGATGAGCGGTGAGGCGATTTGGTCAATTGACCAGAGTGACTCGACCTAATGTCAAATAAAATCGAAGAAAAGAAAATTTGAATAGAGAATTAAATTAAAGAACTAATAGAAAAAAAAAAAAAAAAAAGAGGAAGAAGATGGAAAAGTCAAAGTTGATGACATCATGAATGATGTCATAAACAAATTAATTTAGTGAATTATTAAATTGGGAATTGTGGTCTTCCATAAGATAAAGAAAAGAAAAGAAAAAAAAAAAAAAACACAAATCTTCTTCTTCAAAAAAACGTCACTCTCTCTCTCCCACACCAAAACCACCATGAAAGCTCATTTTTGAGCTTGAAGAACCAAAATCCAACCATGGCCAATTGTCCTACCATAACTAGATGTTGTTTGGACAACTAGGAAAGAGGATTCAAAGAAAAGAAAGAAGAAAAATTTGAAGAAAAGGGAGAAGAAATTCTGCACACAAGGTTAGTAAACTAAACTTGAATTGTTAGTTGATTTAGTTATGTTTATAGCTTAATTAACCTAGGAATATACTTAAAATGAAAAGAAATTAATGGTGGGAGGATTAAAGACAAATTCATCCAGCTAGGGTTTTGATGTGTGTGTATGAATTTGATGGACTTAAAGGTGTGTATGAGTATATGAACCTTAAGTAGTTGAGTTATTATGGTTTAAGGCTTTGAAAGTAGTTAAACACAATGAATTAGTGAGATTAGGGTTTGAATGTTAGGGTTAGTGAACTAAAATTTGAAGAAATGCATAAATGGCATGTTTAACCTATTGTGACATGAATTAATGGTCAATTATGACCAAATAAGTTGTGTGGGAATGGTGGAAAATTTAGCTAAATTCGTAGGTCAATGGTCATCTTCTGGCAGCATGACCAAACCTACTGAAGGACCAAAACTCAAATTTTACAAGCCTAATGGATATGCCACCAATTGGAGATGAAAATAGACATAAAAGAGCACAACTTTCATTAAGGAACCATGACCAAAAACTGACCAAAAGTTGGTGAAACAATTGACCAAAGTGAGTTGATAGCAGGCTGCCCTGCACTGACCAAAAATGAACAGTAACTGTTCATTTGGTCATAACTCAAGCTAGGTAGGTCAAATTGACCTGAAATTTTACCAGCAATTAGATATGATATAGACCTAAAACTTTCATGAAGAACACCAACCCAAATTAGGCCATTAACCCTTTCAAAATCATTGAGCAAAATTAAATTACTGTACTGCAACTCTGCAGATTTTCAGTTGAGCAGCAATGTTTGGATAGCTATAACTCCCTCTAGAAAACTCGGATTTAGGCGATTCTTGAACCGATGGAAACGTAAGACATAGTACAACATTTCATATGAAGAAAGTGAGACCAAATTATGAACTTAACTTGATCAAATTATTAACCAAAGTTGGATCAAAAATCTGCGGCACCAAAATCTCGGTATGAGCGATTACGTGAACAGTAAACTTATTTTGGCCATAACTTGAGCTACAAAACTCCGATTGAGGTGATCCAAAAATGAGAATACACTTAAGACAATAAGGAACATTTTCTATGAAGGAAGTTTTGTCAAATTCCAACAGTAGATCGACCAATGGAACAGTGCAACCGAGAACCAAAGCGAAAATTGGCAATTTTGCCAAAATGACCTAAGCTTTAAACAAATGACCAAAACCAACAAGTTTGGTGACCAAAATGTGGTATGTGGGTGAAGTTGGAGTTCCCATACCTATTAATCCTTAGAAAGTCAATTATTTGACTTAAATAGTGCAGTGAATAGTAAACCGAAACACTAAATTTGAGAAACGTCGAATTTAACACGTTAGAAATAGGTAAATCTGAAGTTAAAATTCATTTTGGGATTTATGTTAAGTTCTAGTACTGAAACATTGTCAAATTTTGTGTTTCAGTTGAAAAGAATATCGGGAAGGAACCGAGGAAATGAGTCGAGGCTAAGGGACGACTAAGCTTGAGGATTGTGCACAATAAACCCTATTTAAGCATTTTATCCTTGAAAAATTGATTTATTACGCATTATGAATTTATGAACATTTGTGTTGCCACCTTGCGATCAAATTGTAACTTTGGAAATGGATTGATTTTTGTATGCAATATTTGAATGAAATGTTTGAAATGAATTTTTGATTCACACTTAGCATGTGATTACTTATTATTCCTCCTCCATTTATGGGGTTGAGATCGTTTATTTTCCTCCCTCTCGGCTTGCGATTGAGGTTGTAGATCGGATGAGTACTCATTAGCTAGCTAGCCACCTCCCTCATTGGTTTCGATTAATGGGGTTGAGATTGCTTTGTCGTGGTGTACAACACGGCATTGATCGGAAATTTTGTGTCATGGCTTAAGTTGTATGCGACTTTGGCAACAACTTGTGTTTATGCAATTGTTTGACTAAGCTGTTGTTTAATATATTATTTGACAAATGAGTTGTTATGAGCTTGATATTTGTGAAATGTGATTGTGAAGTATTCAAATTATGTTTCATCAATAAATGATTTATGTATCACATTTTAAATCTTTATTGTGCACCATTGAGTATGTTTATACTCGTGATAGTTTAATTCTTGTCATGAGATAAAAGCAAGGAGAAAGCGGAGTGAGTGCGGAATTGACAAGATCTTTTTGATCCCTTTTTATGCAGGTATTATTTTATACCCTTATGGTTATTTTGATGTAAATCTGTAATGTCATAAGTATCAATGTAAATTGAGCGATTGTAAATAAACTATAATAATATTATTTTAGATTTTCTTACATAAATTTAATATTTGTACATATGGATTTTACGCCTTATGTTTTGTGAATGGAATTATTGAACCTCTTGAGTTGACAAATTTGACTTGGATTGTGAAACTGTTTTGAAATGGATTGACTTGAGTTGAATTGTGAATTATTGGAGGTTGGGAGTTGTAAAATAGTTTTGGAAGTGCTTTTACAGTATTTGAAGAAGCTGGTTTCTCAAAATACGAGAGGAACTCTGTCAAAATTTTTATAAAATTTGCGACAAAATTTGAATGGACAAAAATTTTTACTAGTATTTAAACTTTGAATAAATGGTTTTAATTCTTACCAAAATGCTCACCACTTCCAAAATGTAAGAAAATTGTTTTAAAATCCCTTGTAGGGTACTTAATGAGTTATCGGTAGGTGAAGTTCGGTAGTTCATTAAGTATTCTACGGAGCATGCTATGCCTTACGGAGGGTAAGGTGTGACATGTTTTAGTGGTATCAGAGCATGGTTTTGCAATAAATTTTGACTATGTATGTGAATATTTCTTTGATAAGTACAATTGCTCAAGTGTCTTTAATTGATGCATATGACATATTTACATCATGAATATGCACTAACGGAGGTCAACCTCCTTGTGTTTGATCTCAGGAAGTAGAAAATTGTGAAAAAGCGGAATGGAAGGAGGAGATCATTAGAAGAACAATCTGTTGAGTGAGGTTCAAGGAAGCCCGGCACTCGAGAATGTGAGTGGGTCGACCACTCCGGCTCTGCTCCACACTGCGATTTCTGCTCAATTTATGCGGCAGATGGTCATTGCCTTCTTTCAACAAATGGCGGGTAATGTGCCACCCCAAGCTCAAATGCCGATTACTGCGGCACAACCTGACCCTCGGCTCGGCGGTATGAAAAATTGATGAAATTTGGGGCCACAGAGTTTAAAGTCTTGTGGATCCACTTGGAAGCGAGCAGTGGTTGGAAAGAATGGAGCAGGTTTTTAGAAAGGCTGCGATGTCTGAAGAAATGAAGTTTGAGTATTCTGTCTCCTTATTACAAGGGGATGCCTATGAATGGTGGAAGACCATCCCCACGACTGGTGGAGCCACTGTGTTAACACAGTCAGACTTCTTGAGGAGTTCAGGCGAAATGGGTTCGATGCATATGTGGACATGAAGTTGCAAGAATTCTTGAGTTTGAAACAAGGGAACCGTAGCGAGAATATGAGAGAGATTTTTCAAGACTAAGCCACTATCTTTGGAAGCTTAGTCTCCACCCAGAGACAGATGCAAGAGGTTTGAGGTGGGCTAAGGCAGTGCGAGAATGCAAGTTGTGGGATTGGACATCGAATTTTGCGAATTGATCTCACGAGCCCTAGAACTAGAAAAGATAGAATCGGAAGGGCGGTGAAGAAGGGTCCACAAGAGAAAAGCGAAAAGACTCTTGAACAAGCATGGAAGTAGTTGCAGGAAGAGGAAGCAGTTTGGGGATCTAGCTCCGTAGAGGCCGAGGCGATTTTACGGCCAAAGACCACCTCGATGCAGTCGTGAGACCCAACGGCACCCAGGAGCTCTATCGATGCAGGCGGTCTGAGAGCACGTGGTAGAACTCATGGTGGGGTTTGTTCTGAGCTCTTGGTGCGTGTTTTAAGCGTGGAGGAGCGGACATTTCGCTAAGGATTGCACTAGTCGCGCCGGTGCAGGTCTTTCACTACATCTGAAGGATCGGCTCAAGTCTCTGCACCAGAGGGTCACAATCATTGCTAGAGCGAGGCGGTAGAGTCTGGTAACACCCACGGAAGTCGAGCACTGTTAACGGCCCGGCATCGATGGCGCACGGTTAGAGTGTATACCATGCGTCGGAGGAAGAGGCTGAAACATCGAGCGTTGTGGTGGTATTTTCTCCATCCTTGACAAAGATGTGCATGTGTTATTTGATCTGGCTCCACACATTCGTATGTTAGTGCTAGTGTGATGTGTTCTACTACTATTAGTGTGTACCAATGGACTATGATGTGTTAGTAACTAGTCCATTAGGCCGGAGGTCGGGGTAAATAGGCTATATAGAGGCGTCCTTTGGTGATCCAAGGACACACTTTTTGTCTGATTTAATTGAAATGCCCTTGGAGATTATGACATTATCTTGGGCATGGATTGGTTAGCTTGAGCATCATGCTATGATTGGTATGGCGAAAACAGTCACTTTTGGTCTTCCTCGGTATGGTGATGTAATGTCTGAGGAGAGGCGATTATTGCCTTCAAACATCATTTATTTGCACTAGCTAGAAAAATGATTAGAAAAGGGTGTGAGGCGTACTTGGCACATGTGATAGACACCCAAGTGGGAGTCCGGCCTTGAAGGACATTCCCTCTGTATGTGACTTTCGGATGTGTTTCTGATGAATTGCGGGATTACCTCGAGAAGAAGTGCGATTTGAAATTGATGTTATGCACAGTGTGGACCCAATCTCCATAACGCCATCTGAGAATGGCACCAGTGGAACTAAAAGAATTGAAAGTGCGATTGCAAGAGTTGCTTGATAAGGGCTTCATTCGCCTAGTGTGTCACCTTGGGAGCGCCGGTATTATTTGTAAAGAAGAAGGATGGCACTCTCGGCTATGCATTGACTATCGGCGATTGAATAAGGTGACAATAAAACGAATATCCATTACCCGTATTGATGACTTGTTTGATCGGTTGAGAGTGCGGTATGTTCTCTAAAATTGACACGAGATCGAGTTATTATCGGCTAAAAGTACAAGAAGCGAGTATTTCTAAAGCGCCTTGAGAACCGCTATGGCCATTATGAATTCTGGTCATGCCATTGGGTTAACTAATGCTCATTTGCTTTTATGGATCGATGAACACTATTTTGAGACCATACCTCGACCGGTTTGTTGTGGTATTCATAGATGATATATTGGTCTATTCGAGGAATGCGAGAAGAGCATGATAGACATCTGCGGATTATCTTGCAAACTTTGAGGAGAAAGCGACTATATGCCAAATTGTCGAAGTGTGAATTTTGGTGAAGGAGATATCCTTTTTGGGACATGTAGTGTCGAGAAGAGGGCATTAAGGTAGATCTAGCAAGATTGAAGCTGTCCTTAATTGGAAGCCACCGAAATATCACGAGATTCGCGATTTTAAGGGTTATTTGGATACTACCGTCGATTTGTGAAGGATTCTCCATGTTGGCATCTCCATTGACCAAGTTGCTTAGAAAGGATGTGAAATTTGGTGGGCGGACAAATGCGGCAAAGTTTTGATGAATTGAAAAGATGTTTGTGAGGCTCGATCCGACTTTACCTACACGGGTAAAGAATATACGATTCTGATGCTTCTCTACGGATTAGGTTGTGTGTTGATGCAAGATCGAAATGTTATTGCCTATGCATCACGCCACTAAAACCGCATGAGAGGAATTATCAGACGCATGATTTGGAGCTTGCGACCATTGTGTTTGCTCTTAAGATGCGGAGACATTATTTGTATGGGGAGAAGTGTTACATTTACAGATCATAAGAGTTTGAAGTATTTGGGCACCGAGAAGAGTTGAATTTGAGGCAGAGGAGATGGTTAGAATTGATAAAAGACTATGATTATGCGATAGACTATCGGCCGAGGAAAGCTAATGTTGTGGTGATGCCTTAAGTCGCAAGACTATGGCAAATCTACGGGTTACTCCTTTGTCTTTGGTACATGAGTTAAGATCATTGCATGCGGCTTAGAGGTTAATGATGATGGGCAAGCGGCGGTTGCATGGCATGTACGGCCGGTGTTGATTGATCAGTTAGAATGGCTACTCGGAATGATCGAAGTATCGAAGCTGTTGGGAGAAGTCGGCGGGGCAAGAAACGAGTTCTCGATTAGAGATGATGGTTTCTTTGCTACACAGGGCAAAATATGTGTTCCTATTGATGTTGAATTGAGGAAGATCATTTTGAAGGAAGCACATGAGTCTCCTTTTGCCATGCACCACAGTGGCACAAAAATGTATAAAGGGTTAAAGGAGCATTCTTGGTGGATGGGTATGAAGAGAGATGTGGCGAGTTTATTTCTAAATGCCTAACTTGCCGACAAGTAAAGCGAGCATCAAGTACCATTTGGGTTGTTACATCCACTACGATGCAGTGGAAATGGGAGAGAATAACAATGGATTTTGTGATGGGACTTCCAAGGACACGGAAGAGTCATGATGCGATTTGGGTCATTGTTGTGAGACTAACCAAGTCTGCTCATTTTACGCGATCGAATGGACTATAGTTTGACAGATTGGCGGGTTGTACATCGATGAGATTGTGAGATTGCATGGAGTGCGGTATCTATCGTATCAGACAGAGATCCTAGGTTCACTTCTAGATTGCAGGGTAGTCTTGAGAGCCCTAGGAACTAGATTGAACTTGATCTTGCATTCCATCCACAGACGGATGGCGATGCGAGAGGGTAATTGATTTTGGAGGATATGCTACGGGCTTGTGTGATTGAGTTTGAGGCGGTTGGGATACACACTTGCCTTTGATTGAGTTTGCTTACAACAACGGCTACCAATCAAGCATTGGGATGCCTCCATATGAAGCTTTGTATGGCGAGAAAATGTAGAACCCGTTGTGTTGGGATGGCGTGGGTGAAAGAAAGATGATCGGACAGAAATTGTTCAACGGTGAAGAGAAAATCGGGGTGATCGAGATCGACTTAAAGCTGCATCAGGCCGTCAAAAGTCCTATGTTGATTTGAAAAGAAGGGATATTGAGTATGCGATGGGTGAGAAGGTTTTCCTCAAAGTTTCTCCTTGGAAGAGAATTATGAGATTAGCGAGAAAGGGAAAGCGAGTCCTCGTTCATTGGGCCATATGAGGTTACGGAAAGAGTGGGTCCTTTGGCTTATCGTTTGGCACTACCTCGAGTTGGAGAAGATACATAATGTCTTCCATGTGTCTATGTTGAGGAGGTATCGATCAGACCCATCTCATGTACTACGAGTAGAAGAAATAGAAGTGAATCGGACCTCACATATGAAGAAGAACCCATAAAGATTACGGCTTATGAGGTGAAGCGACTACGGAATAGCGGATACCATTGGTAAAAGTCTTTGTGGAACCATCATTCGGGCCAAGAAGCTACTTGGGAGCGAGAGGAGGACATGAGGAGACAACACCCACGGTGTTGAGATTGATACGGTAAAAATTTGAGGCGAAATTTATTTAAGGGGAGAATTGTAACACCCCGTTTGCATAACTGGTATATTTCTTTATTCGGTGGCCGGTGTCGGTCGGACAATTAATGGGATTAGGGCCACACTTAAGACAACTTGAGAAGCCATAAACACAAATAATTAGTAATGTTTAATTAGTTAACTATAAATAAGAAAAAGCAGAACATAAGAGGTTAAGCAGTGAGAGTCACGATGAGTGACCTCCTCGAGAGCAGCTGAAGTCATTTTAAACTCAAATTTGACCGTAAAAAGTAGACTGCGGTCCTTAGGACCCTTATGAACACGATGGAAAAGAGAAAATCACGAAAAGAACTGTTAAGCGGTCAAATAATTAGGTCGAGGAGCGGAAGAAATATTGGATTATTTGCAAGCGGGATGAGCAGGTGAGGCGATTTGGTCAATTGACCCGAGTGACTCGACCTAAGCTGTCAAATAAAATCGAAGAAAAGAAAATTTGAATAGAGAATTAAATTAAAGAACTAATAGAAAAAATAAATAAAAAAAAAGAGGAAGAAGATGGAAAAGTCAAAGTTGATGACATCATGAATGATGTCATAAACAAATTAATTTAGTGAATTATTAAATTGGGAATTGTGGTCTTCCATAAGATAAAGAAAAGAAAAAAAAAAAAACTAAAACACAAATCTTCTTCTTCAAAAAAACGTCACTCTCTCTCTCCCACACCAAAACCACCATGAAAGCTCATTTTTGAGCTTGAAGAACCAAAATCCAACCATGGCCAATTGTCCTACCATAACTAGATGTTGTTTGGACAACTAGGAAAGAGGATTCAAAGAAAAGAAAGAAGAAAAATTTGAAGAAAAGGGAGAAGAAATTCTGCACACAAGGTTAGTAAACTAAACTTGAATTGTTAGTTGATTTAGTTATGTTTATAGCTTAATTAACCTAGGAATATACTTAAAATGAAAAGAAATTAATGGTGGGAGGATTAAAGACAAATTCATCCAGCTAGGGTTTTGATGTGTGTGTATGAATTTGATGGACTTAAAGGTGTGTATGAGTATATGAACCTTAAGTAGTTGAGTTATTATGGTTTAAGGCTTTGAAAGTAGTTAAACACAATGAATTAGTGAGATTAGGGTTTGAATGTTAGGGTTAGTGAACTAAAATTTGAAGAAATGCATAAATGGCATGTTTAACCTATTGTGACATGAATTAATGGTCAATTATGACCAAATAAGTTGTGTGGGAATGGTGGAAAATTTAGCTAAATTCGTAGGTCAATGTTCATTCTTCTGGAATCATGACCAAACCTACTTTGAAGGACCAAAACTCAAATTTTACAAGCCTAATGGATATGCCACCAATTGGAGATGAAAATAGACATAAAAGAGCACAACTTTCATTAAGGAACCATGACCAAAAACTGACCAAAAGTTGGTGAAACAATTGACCAAAGTGAGTTGATAGCGGCTGCCTGCACCAACTGACCAAATGAACAGTAACTGTTCATTTGGTCATAACTCGAGCTAGGTAGGTCAAATTGACCTGAAATTTTACCAGCAATTAGATATGATATAGACCTAAAACTTTCATGAAGAACACCAACCCAAATTAGGCCATTAACCCTTTCAAAATCATTGAGCAAAATTAAATTACTGTACTGCAACTCTGCAGATTTTCAGTTGAGCAGCAATGTTTGGATAGCTATAACTCCCTCTAGAAAACTCGGATTTAGGCGATTCTTGAACCGATGGAAACGTAAGACATAGTACAACATTTCATATGAAGAAAGTGAGACCAAATTATGAACTTAACTTGATCAAATTATTAACCAAAGTTGGACCAAAAATCTGCCAGCACCAAAATCTCGGTATGAGCGATTACCGTGAGCGATAAACTTATTTTGGCCATAACTTGAGCTACAAAACTCCGATTGAGGTGATCCAAAAATGAGAATACACTTAAGACAATAAGGAACATTTTCTATGAAGGAAGTTTTATCAAATTCCAACAGTAGATCGACCAATGGAACAGTGCAACCGGAGAACCAAAGCGAAAATTGGCAATTTTGCCAAAATGACCTAAGCTTTAAACAAATGACCAAAACCCACCAGTTTGGTGACCAAAATGTGGTATGTGGGTGAAGTTGGAGTTCCCATACCTATTAATCCTTAGAAAGTCAATTATTTGACTTAAATAGTGCGATGAATAGTAACCGAAACACAAAATTTGAGAACGTCGAATTTAACACGTTAGAAATAGGTAAATCACGAAGTTAAAATTCATTTTGGGATTTATGTTAAGTTCTAGTACTGAAACATTGTAAAATTGTGTGTTTCAGTTGAAAAGAATATCGGGAAGGAACCCGAGGAACTGAGTCGAGGCTAAGGGGCGACTCGCTTGAGGTTTGTGCACAATAAACCCTATTTAAGCATTTTATCCTTGAAAAATTGATTTAGTACGCATTATGAATTTATGAACTTTTGTGTTGCCACCTTGCGATCAAATTGTAACTTTGGAAATGGATTGATTTTTGTATGCAATATTTGAATGAAATGTTTGAAATGAATTTTTGATTCACACTTAGCATGTGATTACTTATTATTCCTCCTCCATTTATGGGGTTGAGATCGTTTATTTTCCTCCCTCTACGGCTTGCGATTGAGGTTGTAGATCGGATGAGTACTCATTAGCTAGCTAGCCACCTCCCTCATTGGTTTCGATTAATGGGGTTGAGATTGCTTTGTCGTGGTGTACAACACGGCATTGATCGGAAATTTTGTGTCATGGCTTAAGTTGTATGCGACTTTGGCAACTTGTGTTTATGCAATTGTTTGACTAAGCTGTTGTTTAATATATTATTTGACAAATGAGTTGTTATGAGCTTGATATTTGTGAAATGTGATTGTGAAGTATTCAAATTATGTTTCATCAATAAATGATTTATGTATCACATTTTAAATCTTTATTGTGCACCATTGAGTATGTTTATACTCGTGATAGTTTAATTTCTTATCATGAGATAAAAGCAAGGAGAAAGCGAGTGAGTGCGGAATTGACAAGATCTTTTGATCCCTTTTTATGCGGGTATTATTTTATACCCTTATGGTTATTTTGATGTAAATCTTGTAATGTCATAAGTATCAATGTAAATTGAGCGATTGTAAATAAACTATAATAATATTATTTTAGATTTTCTTACGTAAATTTAATATTTGTACATATGGATTTTACGCCTTATGTTTTGTGAATGGAATTATTGAACCTCTTGAGTTGACAAATTTGACTTGGATTGTGAAAGCTTTTGAAATGGATTGACTTGAGTTGAATTGTGAATTATTGGAGGTTGGGAGTTGTAAAATAGTTTTGGAAGTGCTTTTTACAGGTATTTGAAGAACTGGTTTCTCAAAATACAGAGGGAACTCTGTCAAAATTTTTATAAAATTTGCGACAAAATTTGAATGGACAAAAATTTTTACTAGTATTTAAACTTTGAATAAATGGTTTTTAATTCTTACCAAAATGCTCACCACTTCCAAAATGTAAGAAAATTGTTTTAAAATCCCTTGTAGGGTACTTAATGAGTTATCGGTAGGTGAAGTTCGGTAGTTCATTAAGTATTCTACGGGAGCATGCTATGCCTTACGGAGGGGTAAGGTGTGACATCTGTACCTCCTTAACATAGACACATGGAAGACACTGTGTATCCTTTTTAGCTCTGGGGGTAATGCCAACCGATATGCCAAAGGACCCACTCTTTCCAGAAACCTCATATGGTCCGATGAAATGAGGACTCAATTTCCCCTTTCTGCCAAATCTCATAATCCTCTTACAAGGAGAAACTTTGAGGAATACCTTATTACCCACTGCATATTCAATATCTCTTTTCTTCATATTAATATAGGACATCTGACGGTCTAATGCAGCCTTGAGTCTATCTCTAATCAATATGATCTTTTCCTTTGTCTGCTGAACAATTTCTGAGCCAATCGTTTTTCTTTCACTTACTTCATCCCAACATAGGAGAGTTTTACACTTTTTGCCATACAAAGCTTCATATGGAGGCAACCCAAGGCTTGATTGGTAGCTGTCGTTATAAGCAAACTCAATCAAAGGCAATTGTGTATCCCAAATACCTTTAAACTCAATCACACAAGCTCGTAGTATATCCTCCAAGATCTGAATTACTCTCTCAGACTGGCCATCTGTCTATGGGTGGAATGCCATGCTGAAGTTCAATCTAGTTCCTAGGGCTCTCTGAAGACTACCCCAGAATATAGAAGTGAACCTAAGATCTCTGTCTAATACAATCGATACTGGCACTCCATGCAGTTTTACAATCTCATTTATGTACAATCTGGCCAATCTCTCCAAACTATAGTCTATCCGGACAGGCAGAAAGTGAGTAGACTTGGTCAGTCTGTCAACATAACCCATACTACATCATGACTATTATGTGTCCTCAGAAGTCCCATCACAAAATCCATAGTTATTCATTCCCATTTCCACTCTGGTATTGGTAATGGATGTAACAAACCAATTGGAACCTAATGTTCTGCCTTCATTTGCTGATAAGTTAGGCATTTGGAGACAAAATCAGCTACATCTCTCTTCATACCCATCCACCAGTAATGCTCTTTCAGCCCTCTGTACATTTTAGTTCCACCAGGATGCATAGCAAAAGGAGACTCATGTGCTTCCTTCATAATGATTTGTCTCAATTCCATATCATTAGAATGCACATTCTACCCTGATGTAGCAATAAACCATCATTTCTCACAGAAAATTCAGGTTTCTTGCCTGCTGGACTTCTTTCAGTAGCTTCTGATATTTTTCATCATTCTGAGTAGCCATTCTGATCTGATCAATCAACACTGGCTGTACATGCCATGCAACTACTGTCTGTCCCTCATCATCATTCTCCAAACTGGCATGTTGTGCTTTTAACTCATGTACCATGGACAAAGGAGAAACTTTGAGACTTGCCATAGTCTTACAACTTAAGGCGTCAACCACCACATTTGCTTTCCCTGGCTGATAGTCTATTAAGCAATCATAGTCTTTAATCAATTCTAACCATCTCCTCTGCCTCAAGTTCAATTCCTTATGAGTGCCCAAATACTTCAAGCTCTTGTGATCTGTGTAAATGTAGCATTTCTTCCTATACAAGTAGTGTCTCCAGATATTCAGAGCAAAAATAATAGCTGCTAGCTCTCATGTGTCGGATAGTTCTTCTTGTGAGATTGCTGCTGGCGTGATGCATAAGCAATGACATTCCAATCTTGCATCAGTACACAGCCTAACCCATTGTGAGAAGCATCACTATAAACCGTGTATTCTTTACCTGGGGTAGGTAAAGTAAGGACTGGAGCTTCAGTCAAACACCTCTTCAACTCATCAAAACTCTGCTGGCATTTATCTGTCCACTGAAATTTCACATCTTTTCGAAGTAGCTTGGTTAGTGGAGAAGCTAACATAGAAAACCCTTTCACAAACCGCGGTAATATCGGTTAAACCTAAAATCGTGAATTTCTGTGATATTCCTGGGTGGCTTCCAATTAAGGATAGCTTCTACCTTGCTGGAATCTACCTTGATCCCTTCAGCTGACACAATATGTCCCAAGAAAGAGATTTCTTTCGGCCAAAATTCACATTTCGATAATTTGGCGTATAGCTATTTCTCCCTCAAAGTCTGCAACACAATTCGCAGATGTCTATCATGCTCCTCTGCATCCCTCGAATATATCAAAATATCATCAATAAACACCACCACAAATTTGTCGAGATATGGCCTGAAGATAGTGTTCATCAGATCCATAAAAGCAGCTAGAGCATTAGTTAACCCGAATTGCATTACCAGAATCTCATAGTGTCCATATCGAGTTCCGAAAGCAATTTTTGGAATATTTCGCTCTTGTACTTTCAACTGTCAATAACCAGATCATAAATCAATTTTAGAGAACACAGTTGCACCCTTCAACTGATCAAACAGATCATCAATGCGAGGCAATGGATATCTATTCTTTATTGTCACCTTATTCAACTGCCGGTAGTCAATACATAAGCAGAGAGTGCCATATTTCTTCTTAACAAATAATACTGGTACTCCCCATGGTGACACACTAGGGCGGATGAAGCCCTTTTCAAGTAGTTCTTGCAACTGTACCTTCAACTCCTTCAACTCTACTGGTGCCATTCTGTACGGTGTTATGGAGATTGGATCCACACGAGGCATAACATTAATCTCAAAGTACACTTCTCTTGTCGGAGGTAATCCTGGCAATTCATCAGGAAACACATCTGGAAAGTCTTATACTGTAGGGATGTCTCTTAATGCTGGACTCCCCACTTGGGTGTCTACCATATGTGCCAAGTATGCTTCACACCCCTTTCTGATCATTTTTCTGGCTAGTGTAGCCGAAATGATGTTTGATGGCAATAGCTGCCTCTCCCCTTGGATTACCACATCAGCATGCTTGAGGAGACCAAAAGTAGTATCTTGATCTACAATCAATCATTGCGTGATGCCTGGCTAACCAATCTATGCCCAAGATGATATCATAATTTCTGAAGGGTATTTCAATGAGATCAGACAGAAAAGTATGTCTTTGGATCACCAAAGGACAATCCTTATACATTCTATTGACCCTGACCTCCTATCCTAGCAGACTTGTTACTAGCACCTCAAAGTCCATTTTTGTACATGGAATAGCAATACAATCAATGATGCTAGTACTCATATAGGAATGGGTAGAACCTGGATCAAACAATACAAACACATCTTGATTAAAAGTTGAGAAGGTACCAGCCATAATATTAGATGTCTCGTGTCACACCCTACCCCTCTGTAAGGCATAACATGATCCCGTAGTATACCTAATGAATTACCAACTCCGTCTACTGATAACCCATTAAATATACTACAAGGGATTTTAAAAACTTTTCTTACTTCTTTTACAGTGGTGAGCACTATTTACAGGTGTTAAAAACCTTTTTTATCTGAAGTGATAGAACTAACACATTTGAATTATTTGGAATTTCTGTAAAAATTTTGGCAGAATGCCATCTGTATTTTGGACAAAACAGTTCTTCAGAAAACCTGTAAAAAGCACTTCAATAATTTTCCAAATCTCAACTCCAATACATTTCTCAACACAACAATTTATCAACTCAATTCCATAGAAATTTTTCAAAGTCTGAGATAAGGAAATATAATACAATTTTTACAAGTCAAATAACTCATAATTAATTTACAACTTCAAGATACAATTTGAATTTACAACTGCTCAAAACCAAAAACAAAATGTACATACAGTGTCATACATTACAGTACAAAATGCCAAATGTGGTATACTCACTATACCCAAAAATCTCTCGCTGGCGGTATTAGCAGCCTAGTGCATTTGCCTCTATCTGTCTACTGCGGCGGCAATAAAAGCTATCATTTGAGATAATGTCTCAGTGGTGCACAACATTAATCAAATACAAGTTTAAATCGCAATTCATAATTCAAATAAATGATGGATACATAAAACCATAATTAAATTCAAGACAATAAATGTCATAAAGAATTTAACACAATATCACATTAAATCTCAGTAATCGAAACATAGTTAAATTCAAAAGACAGTAAATGTCAATAAGAATTTAAACTCCATTTCACAAATTATCAAATCGCATAATAACACAATTTAGTCAAATAATTTAATAATACAGTGTTGCCAATTCATTCACAACTTAAGCCATGACACAAATTTCCAATCAATGCCACGTTGTACACCACGACAAAGCAATCACAACCCCACTAATCGAAATCAATGAGGAAGGGAGCTAGCTATATAATGAGTACTCATCCGATCACCTCAACTGGTAAACTAGAGAGGGAAAAATAAACGATCACGACTCCATAAATGGAGAAGGAAATAAACGATCACAACTCCATAAATGGAGAAGGAATGATATGATACTGTCATGCTAAGTGTGAACACAAAATCAATTCCAAACATTTTATTCAAATGATTCGTGAGAATCCAATAAATTTCCCAAGTCATAATTTCATTCACAAAATGGCAACACAATTCATAATTAACTTCAATTTTCACAAATCACACTAAACCAATTTTTCCACAATTTCAAACCATTTACAATGCTTTTTAACCAATGAGTATCCATCAATATCATTCAAACAATTTCTCACAGTTTCAAATCATTTACAATGCTTTTCAAGCAATAAATATACATTCAAACACATTTCCACAATTTAAAACAATAATATACAAATAGTCAATATTTATTTCAATTGAAAATAATTCAAAAGAAACAGTTGTTGTGCACAAACCTCTGATGACTGTCTCCCTGGTCTGGACTCAGTGTTTCTTTCCCTTTCCCTGAGTCTTTAGTAACTGAGAAACACAATTTGAAGTGTTTCAGTGCTAAATTAATTTGCCTCTAACGATAATGTTCGA
This sequence comes from Hevea brasiliensis, assembly GCF_030052815.1. Lineage (NCBI taxonomy): Eukaryota > Viridiplantae > Streptophyta > Magnoliopsida > Malpighiales > Euphorbiaceae > Hevea > Hevea brasiliensis. The sequence goes on along the minus strand of NC_079504.1, from coordinate 90,477,803 downwards.
TAAGTAATTCACTGCAAGCTATTAATTGCTTAATCACCTAATATACCGACCCTCGATGTGTTCTAGGTAAATTAGGTTTTAGTGTCGTTAATATGTCACATTCGATAGGGTTTTAGGGTTGGTACGTTTTACCAAACTCATTTCCTTGTTTAGTGCATTTTAATGCAACTTGCTGGATTCCGGGATACTAGTTTAACCTAGCCAGACGGCCTAGTTCCCTCGGTTTTCGGGTTTCGGTCAAAACTAAAAACTTGTAGATCTATGTCTTATGGACCGCGGTGCAAAATTTTAGGTCATTCCGAGTTAAGTAGACCGAGTTATGGTCATTATACTATTGCTGGTCAAATAGTATCAAATTAGGTCATTTTTAGGTCAATTTGGTCAACTTTGGTTCGGCCAGTTTTTGGACTCGAACTTGTGCAAGCTTTTTGACTTTCTTATGGTCATTTCTGGGCTTTGGTGTCTTCATAAGACTTGTAGGTATGGGTCTTAACTATTCATGGTTAAAATTTCAGGTCAATTGGACCTGTTTTGAGTGAGTTATGGCCTAAACACTCACTGCTGCCCAATTGGTCATTTTTCAGGTCCTAATTGCACCTAATCCGAATTGGTCATTTTCTTAGGTCACCTTGCAAGCAGAATTTTGGTATGCTTTCTCAATGAAAGTTGGCACATTTTGTGCCTAGTTCCACCTTCAATTGGTCTCATACCAATTGAGGTTACACATTTAAACTTATTGGCTAAAATGTACACTGCCCTTAGTTACCTTGCTTAAACACACATCCATGACACATTTACCTTGCAATATGTTTACTTTCCTACCATTTCTGTTTTGGTTCATTACCAAAACCACATCCCACTTTACATTATCATCACTTTGGGCAGAATACAATTATCTTTAATACACCAAATATAACTCTAATTCCCAAAGTCCAAACACAATTACACATACACATAACATTACTAGTTTTTACATACTCTTTACACAACAAGTTCATATACATATCCATCAATCCTTCTATGTCAATATTCTGCCAACACTTCCATGAATACATACATTTATTCAAGTGTCCCCAAGCTGTCGAAAATTGTCCTTCAACACCAAGTGTCCTACAATTCATTAAATCCCATTCCAAGTGCAAAAATCACCTTATACATGTGAAGTAATTCACTAGGTTTATTAAATCATCATAACTAACATAATTCTCATCAAATATATGTACAATTACTTCATCAATACATGATTACATGGCTGTCCAAAAATGGATATCTCAATACTCTTCAAACTTAAAAATTTCCTTCACAAAACCAACACCCATAACATGTATACAAAGTTTATCAAAGAAATCTTCAAAAATGCTAACTTACCTTATAGTTGGAGCTTGTTAAACCTTGCTTAAACTTCTTAAATTTGGTATCAAACTCTTCCTTGTGATGAGTAGACAAACTTTAATGAAGAACCCTAGGTGATTGGAGTTGAAATGGAGGAGTGCATGGAGCTTGATTGAAAAATGGCCATGGAGGATTTTTCTTCTTCAATTCGTCTAAGTTAAGGGAGTGAGGAAGATGAACATTCTGCTGGATATAGTGGACTTACACCTGCCCCATTATGTGTTTATTATATTCCTTTAGTGGCCCACTAACTCCAAATAATTATATGATATGTTAATTCCCACTTATTCCACATTTAACCCATGATTTTAGCTATTTACTTTAGGTACCACCAAATTAATTTTTCATTTTATTTTCTAAGTGTAATAATATTTATTTTTAATGGACATTTAGGTCAAAAGACAATTCGGGATGTCAAATGACCATAATGCCCCTGTTCGGGTGGCATTCCCGATTTTTCGGTAACACCGGGTTTTGTCCGTTTTTCGATTTCTCACTTTTCTTTGTACTAATTATTTAATTTTTCTTTGATCTTTCTAATGAGATTTATAATTCAACAAGGGTCTATTTAAGTCCTAAAAATGTTTTCCAGGGTTCCCCGCAGTCCAGGGCTAGTCAACGGTCCACGCCGTGACTTCCCGGTGCGGTCCCCCATCGCTAGGGTTCCCGGCTCGCTTAACTTGGTTACATTTCTTTGCTATTATTTTTCCTTTGTTTTTCTTGTATTTTCTTTTCTTGTATTTCATTATTTTATGTCTCCTCACTCATATTGAAGTGTAGTTCTAGGCATCCTAGCTGTCCGGACAACACTGGTCACCGGAGCAGCAGAACGCACTACCGAACTTAGGGGTGTTACAATTCTCCCCCCCTTAAAATAATTTCGTCCACGAAATTTTATCCAATAGCCATCTTACAATAGTCATACGTTTATTTTCTCCTTTCTATACGATCGTATAATCTTTTTTTTTTTTTTCAAATTTGTATAAGACTTTTAACAATCTAATACAATGTTTAATTTGTTTGGATAACACCAATCTCCTCTTACTATTATGCTGTCTAATATTTCGGTTCACGTTGCTTCTTGAATGACCCTTGAGGTCATGTTAGAATCATTCATCAGTCATTGGTCCTCTGACCATTCTGGTCCATAGTCTTCCTCACATTCGTAATATTTCTTTGTTATATATGAATCAACTGTTCAAATTTCTACTTCCATAACTCTTTTTATCTGTCAATATTCTATAACTTCTTTTTGTACTGAACTATAACCTTTCGATATTCTAACTTTTAAGTTTTGGATCCCTAAGTAGATTTTCAAACTTATTTCTAACAATTAAATTCTGTCCTGGCATAACTATACCAAAACAGATGCCATTGGCAACTATTCTCATCTAGATATACTATCGGGTAGTACGTAGCTCTACACAATAATCTCAAGTTAGTACTGAAATCTGCAGCTTACTCAATAGATCAAACTTTCCTATCTTTTATCCTTTTCGAATTCACTGATATCCGAACTTATTCTGATTACAATATCCATTAACAATTACTAACAGTAACATCTCTGCCTTCATCTAGAGCAATTCTATTTCTGTAACTTACTTTTACGTCCTCTTGCCTTACATTAAGTAGGCTCGCCAATTAGCTTTATAATTTATAGTGTGTCAGGAAATACTTTTCGCTGATAAACTCTTCCTAAACTAATTTCACTTATTATCACAATCCTTATCCTAAAGGACTAATCACTAATGCATTAAAATTTATTTCCCTGACCTCCTGTCCTAGCGGACTTGTTACTAGCACCTCAAAGTCCATTTTTGTACATGGAACTGCAATGCAATCAATGATGCTAGCACACACATAAGAATGGGTAGAACCCGGATCAAATAACACAAACACATCTTGGTTAAAAGTTGAGAAGGTACCAGCCACAACATCAGATGTCTCGGCCTCTTCCCTCTGCCTCATTGCATAGACTCTGACTGGGGCACTATCTTGCTCTGATTGTTTTACTGTGCCTTGGCTGCCTGCTTGGCTACCTCTACCCCTGCCTCTACCTCTGCTGGGTGGTTGCGAACCTCTGGTGACAAGGCTTTGAACTGACCCTTCTGCAGTAGTAGTAGGTGGTCCAACTCTGCGACTACTGGTGCAGTCCTTGGCAAAGTGTCCTGTGCCTCCACAGTTATAACAGGCTCCAATAGCCTTATAGCATATCCCACCATGATATCTTCCACAATTTTCACATTGGCGGGAATGGTAGGAACCTCCGGTACTCTGCTGACTAGATAGAGGAGGTTTCTGTCCTGAATGTCTTCCCCTACCAGACTTCTTGCCACCTCTGCTGTGTCCTTCATAGTTCTTCCTCTTTCCAGTGGGACCACTGGAACTCTGTTCTACAGATTTTCCCTCTTTCTCTGTCTTCTCTGATCTCTTTTTCTCAGGAGCAGTCTCAAACTCAATTCTTTCCAACTCTAGGGCTTGAGAAACAAGTTCAGAGAAGTTAGTGTGTTTGAAGCCGACCACTTGTACTCTGATACTGGGCTTCAAGCCAGTTTCAAACCTCTTGCATCTTTCCCTGCTGGTAGAGAGTAGACTCACTGCATAATGGCTCAGGCGGGAAAATTCTCTTTCATACTCAGCCACTGATTTGCCCCCCTGTTTCAGACTTAGGAATTCTTGCAGCTTCTGGTCTACATAAGCATCAGGGACATATTTCTGTCTGAATTCCCTGAGAAAGTCATTCCATGTTAGCACTGCAGGTTCTACCAGACTGTGGGGAATGGTTTTCCACCAATCATAAGCATCCCCATGTAACAAAGACACTGAGTATTCAAATCTGAGCTCCTCTGTGCAATGCAGTTTCTTGAATACCCTATCCATCCTCTCTAATCACTGTTCAGCTTCTAGAGGATCTACTGTCCCCTTGAACTCTATAGCCCCATATTTCATCAATTAATCATACTGCCTGGTAGGAGACTGTGGTTGTACCACTGGTGTCTGTATTGGGACTTGAGTAGGTACATTACCAGCCATTTGTTGGAACATTGCAGCCATCTCACGAGCGGCCGAGCAGAACTTGCGATGCAGGGGCTGGTGCTGCTGAACCACTAATATTATGTAGGCCTGGGGCATCCCCTTGCACCTCAGCCTCAATAGATTGATCGACTAAACGATCACCCTCTTCCATATTCAATGCGAGGATTCTAGATCTCTTGAACAAATAACACAAGGATTTTTACTCTCGTTAGTGCATATTTATACTGTAATGTACTGTATGTATCAAACAATGATATTGAGCAGTTGTACTATGAAGAAAGAACATTCAATTAACAGGTGAAAACAGAATTTAAAAACTTGCTCTGATACCACTAAAACATGTCACACCCTACCCCTCTGTAAGGCATAACATGATCCCGTAGTATACCTAATGAATTACCAACTCGCTTCATCGATAACCCATTAAATATACTACAAGGGATTTTAAAACTTTTCTTACTTCTTTTACAGTGGTGAGCACTATTTACAGTGTTAAAACCTTTTTATCTCAAGTGATAGAACTAACACATTTGAATTATTTGGAATTTCAGAAAATTTTGGCGAGAATGCCATCGTATTTTGGACAAAGCAGTTCTTGTAAAACTGTAAAAAGCACTTCAATAATTTTCCAAATCTAAACTCCAATACATTTCTCAACACAACAATTTATCAACTCAATTCCATAGAAATTTTTCAAAGTCTGAGATAAGGAAATATAATACAATTTTTACAAGTCAAATAACTCATAATTAATTTACAACTTCAAGGTACAATTTGAATTTACAACTGCTCAAAACCAAAAACAAAATGTACATACAGTGTCATACATTACAGTACAAAATGCCAAATGTGGTATACTCACTATACGCAAAAATCTCTTGCTGGCGGTATTAGCAGCCTAGTCTGCTGCCCTATCTGTCTGTCTACCTGCGACAGCAATAAAAAGCTATCGCTGAGAGAATGTCTCAGTGGTGCACAACATTAACCAAATGCAAGTTTAAATCGCAATTCATAATTCAAATAAATGATGGATACGTAAAACCATAATTAAATTCAAGACAATAAATGTCATAAAGAATTTAACACAATATCACATTAAATCTCAGTAATCGAAACATAGTTAAATTCAAAAGACAGTAAATGTCAATAAGAATTTAAACTCCATTTCACAAATTATCAAATCGCATAATAACACAATTTAGTCAAATAATTTAATAATACAGTGTTGCCAATTCATTCACAACTTAAGCCATGACACAATTTTCAGATCAATGCCGCGTTGTACACCACAACAAAGCAATCACAACCCCACTAATCGAAATCAATGAGGAAGGGAGCTAGCTATATAATGAGTACTCATCCGATCACCTCAACTGGTAAACCAGAGAGGGAAAAATAAACGATCACGACTCCATAAATGGAGAAGGAAATAAACGATCACAACTCCATAAATGGAGAAGGAATGATATGATACTGTCATGCTAAGTGTGAACACGAAATCAATTCCAAACATTTTATTCAAATGATTCATGAGAATGCAATAAATTTCCCAAGTCATAATTTCATTCACAAAATGGCAACACAATTCATAATTAACTTCAATTTTCACAAATCACACTAAACCAATTTTTCCACAATTTCAAACCATTTACAATGCTTTTTAAGCAATGAGCATCCATCAATATCATTCAAACAATTTCTCACAGTTTCAAATCATTTACAATGCTTTTCAAGCAATAAATATCCATTCAAACACATTTCCACAATTTAAAACAATAATATACAAATAGTCAATATTTATTTCAATTGAAAATAATTCAAAAGAAACAGTTGTTGTGCACAAACCTCTGATGACTGTCTCCCTGGTCTGGACTCAGTGTTTCTTTCCCTTTCCCTGAGTCTTTAGTAACTGAGAAACACAATTTGAAGTGTTTCAGTGCTAAATTAATTTGCCTCTAACGATAATGTTCGATAAGTAATTCACTGCAAGCTATTAATTGCTTAATCACCTAATATACCGACCCTCGATGTGTTCTAGGTAAATTAAGTTTTAGTGTCGTTAATATGTCACATTCGATAGGGTTTTAGGGTTGGTACCTTGTTTAGTGCATTTTAATGCAACTTGCTAGATTCCGGGATACTAGTTTGACCTAGCCGGACAGCCTAGTTCCCTCAGTTTTCGGGTTTCGGTCAAAACTACAAACTTGTAGATGTATGTCTTGTGGACCGCGGTACAAAATTTTAGGTCATTCCGAGTTAAGTAGACCGAGTTATGGTCATTATACTATTGCTGGTCAAATGGTATCAAATTAGGTCATTTTTAGGTCAATTTGGTCAACTTTGGTTCGGCCAGTTTTTGGACCCGAACTTGTGCAAGCTTTTTGACTTGCTTATGGTCATTTCTGGGCTTTGGTGTCTTCATAAGACTTGTAGGTATGGGTCTTAACTATTCATGGTTAAAATTTCAGGTCAATTCGACCTGTTTTGAGTGAGTTATGGCCTAAACACTCACTGCTGCCCAATTGGTCATTTTTCAGGTCCTAATTGCACCTAATCCGAATTGGTCATTTTCTTAGGTCACCTTGCAAGCAGAATTTTGGTATGCTTTCTCAATGAAAGTTGGCACATTTTGTGCCTAGTTCCACCTCCAATTGGTCTCATACCAATTGAGGTTACACATTTAAACTTATTGGCTAAAATGTACACTGCCCTTAGTTACCTTGCTTAAACACACATCCATGACACATTTACCTTGCAATATGTTTACTTTCCTACCATTTCTGTTTTGGTTCATTACCAAAACCACATCCCACTTTACATTATCATCACTTTGGGCAGATTACAATTATCTTCAATACACCAAATATAACTCTAATTCCCAAAGTCCAAACACAATTACACATACACATAACATTACTAGTTTTTACATACTCTTTACACAACAAGTTCATATACATATCCATCAATCCTTCTATGTCAATATTCTGCCAACACTTCCATGAATACATACATTTATTCAAGTGTCCCCAAGCTGCCGAAAATTGTCCTTCAACACCAAGTGTCCTACAATTCATTAAATCCCATTCCAAGTGCAAAAATCACCTTATACATGTGAAGTAATTCACTAGGTTTATTAAATCATCATAACTAACATAATTCTCATCAAATATATGTACAATTACTTCATGAATACATGATTACATGGCTTCCCAAAAATGGATATCTCAATACTCTTCAAACTTAAAAATTTCCTTCACAAAACCAACACCCATAACATGTATACAATGTTTATCAAAGAAATCTTCAAAAATGCTAACTTACCTTATGGTTGGAGCTTGTTAAACCTTGCTTAAACTTCTTAAATTTGGTATCAAACTATTCCTTATGATGAGTAGACAAACTTTAATGAAGAACCCTAGGTGATTGGAGTTGAAATGGAGGAGTGCATGGAGCTTGATTGAAAAATGGCCATGGAGGATTTTTCTTCTTCAATTCGTCTAAGTTAAGGGAGTGAGGAAGATGAACATTCTGCTGGATATAGTGGACTTACACCTGCCCCATTATGTGTTTATTATATTCCTTTAGTGGCCCACTAACTCCAAATAATTATATGATATGTTAATTCCCGCTTATTCCACATTTAACCCATGATTTTAGCTATTTACTTTAGGTACCACCAAATTAATTTTTCATTTTATTTTCTAAGTGTAATAATATTTATTTTTAATGGACATTTAGGTCAAAAGACAATTCGGGATGTCAAATGACCATAATGCTACTGTTCGGGTGGCATTCCCGATTTTTCGGTAACACCGGGTTTTGTCCGTTTTTCGATTTCTCACTTTTCTTTGTACTAATTATTTAATTTTTCTTTGATCTTTCTAATGAGATTTATTCTTTAACAAGGGTCTATTTAAGTCCTAAAAATGTTTTCCAGGGTTCCCCGCAGTCCAGGGCTAGTCAACGGTCCACGCCGTGACTTCCCGGTGCGGTCCCCCATCGCTAGGGTTCTCAGCTCGCTTAACTTGGTTACATTTCTTTGCTATTATTTTTCCTTTGTTTTTCTTGTATTTTATTTTCTTGTATTTCATTATTTTATGTCTCCTCACTCATATTGAAGTGTAGTTCTAGGCATCCTAGCTGTCCGGACAACACTGGTCACCGGAGCAGCAGAACGCACTACCGAACTTAGGGGTGTTACATCTCGGCCTCTTCTCTCTGTCTCATTGCATAGACTCTGACTGGAGCACTGCTTTGCTCTGATTGATTCACTATGCCTTGGATGCCTACTGGACTACCTCTATCCCTGCCTCTACCTCTGCTAGGTGGTTGTGAACCTCTGGTGGCAGGATTCTAAACTGACCCTTCTACAGTAGTAGGAGGTGGCTCAATTCTACGGGCACTGGTGCAGTCTTTAGTAAAGTGTCCTGTGCCTCCACAGTTATAATAGGCTTCTGAGGCCTTATAGCATACTCCACCATGATTTCTACCATAAGTTTCACATTGGCGAGGAGGGTAGGAACTTCTGGTAGTCTGCTAACAAAATGGAGGAGATTTCTGTCCTGAAAATCTTCTCCTACCAGACTTTTTACCACTTCTGTTGTGTCCCCTAAAGTTTTTCCTCTTCCCAGTAGGACCACTGGAACTCTGATCTACTGACTTCCCCTCTTTCTCTTTTTCTATCTTCTCTGATTTCTTTTTTTCTAGGGCTGCTTCTGACTTAATTCTTTCTAATTCCAATGCTTGAGAAATAAGCTCGGAGAAGTTATTATATTTGAATCCGACCACTTGTAGTCTAAGACTAGGCTTCAAGCAAGTTTCAAACCTCTTACACCTTTCCCTGCTGGTAGAAAGGAGACTTCTTGCATAGTGGCTCAGGTGGGAAAATTCCTTTCATATTCTGCTAATGATCTACTTCCTTGTTTCAGACTTAAGAACTCCTATAGCTTTTGGTCCACATAGGCATCTAGGACATATTTTTATCTGAACTCCCACAGAAAGTCATCCCAAGTTAGTACTGGAGGTTCCACCAAACTATGGGGAATGGTTTTTCACCAGTCATATGCTTCCCCCTGTAGTAGTGACACTGAATACTCAAATCTCAGCTGTTCTGTGCAATGTAGTTTCTTGAACACCCTATCCATTCTCTCTAACCATTGTTCTGCCTCTAGTGGATCTGCTGTCCTCTTGAACTCAGTAGCCCCATATTTAATCAGCTTGTCATACTGCCTAGCTGAAGACTGTGGTTGTACCACTGGTGTCTGTAGTGGGGCTTGAGTAGGCATGTTACCAGCCATTTATTAGAATATTGCAGCCATATGCTGAGCAAATTGAGTAGGGAACTGCGGTACTGAGGTGGTTAGTGCGGCTGATCCACTCACATTATGAAGGGCTGGGGCTTCCCCTTGTACCTTAGCCTCTATTGATTGATCGACTGAACGATCCCCTTCTTCCATAGTCAATTTGAGGGTATTATACCTCCTAAACAAATAACACAAGGAGATTTTCTCTCTTTAGTGCATATTTATAATGTAATGTACTGTATGTATCAAACCATGATATTGAGCAATTGTACTATGAAGAAAGAATATTCAAATTACAGGTCAAAATAGAATTTAAAAAAACTAGCTCTGATACCACTAAAACATATCACACCCTACCCCTCCGTAAGGCATGGCATAATCCCGTAGTATACCTAATGAATTACCAAACTTCGCCTACTTATAGCTCATTGAATACACTTCAAGGGATTTTAAATCTTTTCTTATTTCTTTTTACAGTGGTGAGCACTTTTGACAGGTGTTAAAATTTTTTTTACTGAAGTGAAACCAAATAACAAATTTGAGTATCAATAATTTCTGTAAAAATTTTGGCAGAGTGCCATTTGTATTTTGAATAAAACAGTTCTTCAAAAACCTATAAAAAGCACTTCCAATATATTTTTTTTCAATCCCAAACTCCAATAATAGTTCAACACAAGAAATTTCTCAACTCAATTCAACATCAATTTTCCAGTGTTTCCAAAAGCTGAGATAAGAGAAATATGTCATAATATTTTTACAAGACAAAATAATTTACAATTTTAGTTTACAACTGCTCAAGATCAAGTACAATATATACATACAGTGCACATACATTACAACAAAAATTACAAAAAGGTGGTATACTCAATATACCAGGCAAAATCCTAAAATGTAGCATAAGCAGCCTACTCGACTACTTTGTCTGTCTGTCTACCTGCGACAACAATGAAAAAGCTATCACTGAGCCAATGTCTCAGTGGTGCACAACATTAAGAAAATACAATTTAAAACATAAACCATAAATTATATGAACTGTGGATACTTAAAATCATAGTTCAATTCAAAAGATAGTGAATATCATAAAGAATTAAACTCCATTTCACAATATCACAATAAACATCAATAAATCACACACACAGCTTAATCACGATTCCATAGTCCAATTCGTCCCAAAAGCCGATGGCTAGTGAGGAATAACATAGCTATCTAGCAAATAAATGAGTACTCATCCTATTCGTCCTCAACAGGCACACACCTCAACACTTTAGCTAGAGAGGGAATTCAAAGTTAATTCATCCCACTAGACAAGCTAGCGAAGAATTCAATCAAATATACATGATAGCTGTGATTTCAAACCATTTGCGATATTTTTCAAGCAATAAGTATCCATCAAATTTCCATTCAAACAATTTTCCACAATTTAAAACAATAACATACAAATTGTCATAATTTATTTCAATTGAAAATTCAAAAGAAATAACTGTTGTACACAAACCTCTGAAGAGTAACCTCTTGGCCCTGACTCGGTGTTTCCTTCCCCTTCCCTGAGTCTTTGCTAACTGAAACACACAATTTAAAGTGTTTCAGTATTTATTTAAAACTGTCTCTAACAATAAGGTTCAATAATTAATTTATTTAATACTATTGCTTTCCTTAGTCAACCTGTAATATTGACCCTTAATGCACTGTAGGGGAATAAATTTTAATGTTACTAGTATGTCACATTTTATAGTCCTTTAGTGTTGATACATGTTACCAAATTCATTTTCAAGTGTATTGCATTTTATTGCAATTTATCAGATTTCGGTATGCTGTTTTGACCTAGTCGGACGACCTACTTCCCTCAATTTTCGATTTCTTGTCGACTTACAAACTTGTAGGTCTATGTCATAGTGAAATTTTGCCACAAATTTTAGGTCATTTTGAGTTTACTAGACCAAGTTATGGTCATTTTACTATTGCTGGTCAGATTGCACTAAAATGGTAAACTTAGGTCATTTCCGATTCTGGCAGTTTCTATACCAGAACTTGTACAAGCATTTTGATTTGCTTATGGTCATTTCTCAGTCTTGGTTTTCATAAGAGTTGTAGCTCTATGTCTAAGCTATCCATGGTAAAAATTTCAGGTCATTTAGACCTGTTTTGAGTGAGTTATGGCCAAAACACTAACTGCTGTCCAAATGGTCAATTTTCAGGTTTTCAAGTCACTAATCCAGATTTGGCCAATTCTTATGTCACTTTTTGAACAGAATTTGGGTAGGCTTTCTTCATGAAAGTTGGCACATTTTGTGCCTAGTTTCACCTCCAATTGGCCTCATACCAATTGGAGTCACACACTTAGGGTTATAGGCTCCTTTGCACACTGCCCTTTATATGCCTCTCAAACACCAAATCAAACGCATATTTACCAACTACATCTTCACTTCCCCAGACCATTCTACATTTGGCACTAACCATAACCATTCATTTCTTTACATTATAGGTCAACTTGGACAGAATATAACAACTTCACAATACACTAAATACACTCATAATTCACAAAGTCCAAACCCAACAATATATACACATAAACACTTATAATTTTTGCACATACTTCCATCATCAAATTACATACCTTATCACTACTATTCCACATACATATGCTGCTATTTTTTTGTACAATACTTCAACAACATTTCATGAACTTAAACATTACCAATTTTCATTATGAGGCTGCCCAAGTAACACATTCATAACAAACTTCCATTTTCACTTTTCAAGCTCAACATTCAAACTTTATACATGGAAATCAACTTCAATACATATAAGCACTTAATTTAACATCTCAAACTGCCATTTACATGTAAAAACAAGCTATACATGATGAACTCCCATGGCTGTCGAAATGGAGCATCAACCTAACTCATCAAAACTTCAACTTTTCTTCCATAAATCAACTCACCACAATCTCAGTTACAATTTTAATGAAACAAGAATTGAAAACAACCACTTACCTCTTTTGAAGCTTCTTAAAAACTCACAAAAACCTATCTTTATTGCTCCCTTATTGCCGCCCAAGGTGTATAGACTAAGTTTAATGAAGAGAACTTGCAAGAACTTTAGCTAAATCATTGAGATGGGAGCATGTAAATGGGGCAGCCATGGATGAGAGCTTGGATTTTCGGCTGTTTTGGAAATGAGAGGTTGAAGATGAAGTTTCTGCCCACCATTGTGATATTTTGATGTCCACTAACTTAACTTAGTGGAGCACTAAGTTTGGTTAAAGATTTAATAATCCAAAGTTTCCAAATTTGAAAATTTTACCTCATTTCTTTTACTATTTAAATTATGTACCGCCACTTTAATTTTCATGATATTTTCAAGGTTTAATATCATTTATTTTTAATGGGCATTTAGGTCAAAAGGCAACTCAAGGTGTCAAATGACCAAAATGCCCCTGTTCGGGTTGTATTCCTAATTTTTCGGTAACACAGATTTTTGTCAGTTTCTCGATTTCTCATTTTTCTTTGTACTAATTACTTAATTTTTCTTTGACATTTCTAATGTCATTTATACTTCAATAGATGTTTATTTAAGTCTTAAAAATATTTTTCAGGGTTCCCCGTAGTCCAGGGCTAGTCAACGATCCACGCCGCAACTTCCCGGTGCGGTTACCCATTGCTACGGTTTTCTGCTCGTTTAACTTGGTTACATTTCATTGCTATTATTTTTCCTTTGTTTTTCTTGTTTTTTTCTTTCTTGTATTTCATTATTTTATGTCTCCTCACTAACATTTAAATGTAGTTCTAGGCATCCTAGCTGTCCAGACAGACACTAGTCATCGAAATAGTAGAACGCACTATCAAACATAGGGGTGTTACATAGATTATATTCGAAATAATGAGATGATTATGATATGTATGGATGAGATTTTTATTGTAAAATATTATTGAAAATTTCAAGCAGGTGAATAGTGAAACACGCCAACCTATAATAAAATAGGGGAAAACTCCATTAGTTTCTCCTTTGGAAATATAATTTATTTTTAAAATATAATGAGAACAAATTATTAAAAGAATAAAGTAAGATAATGATGTGAACCCTCAAGTAATTGGTAACATGAAAACCCACATTCAAGAATTAAAGGAACAATATGGAAAGCACCAAATCAAGATGTATGAATTTGGTTCTTTGAACCAGCACATTCATTTTGCTGTGTAATTGATGTGAACCCTCAAGTAATTGGTAACTTGAAAACCCATATTCAAGAATTAAAGGAACAATATGGAAAGCACCAAATTAAGATGTATGAATTTGATTCTTTGAACCAACACAATCAGATTGCTGTGTAATTCAAAGAAAATATCAGAAATGGGATTCTTGACCTAATTCATATGGAGAATGAATAAACCAAGAATATTATGCATATTAAACCTTGCAAGATAGAAATCTCAGCAAGTTAATGAGCTTCACAAGAACAAAAGCAACAACCAATTTACTCACTAATAGAGTAGAAACAATCTTTCATTAATATTCAAAGTGTGTCCTCCACCTCTCTCATTACACTTGCATTTATAACCTCTTGGTCCTAAAGCTAAAGACAAAAATATCCCTACTTTAGTAAAAGCTGCAAGGAGCTTTAAGTCCAAACAGAAATTAATCTATCAAAAGACTAAAGCGTCCCAACTAAAAGCAAACTTAATACAGCAGCAATAAGGGCATTTAAGTCCAAAAGAGAGGTAGTTATAACAGCAAGGAATATTCCTTCAAAAAGGTGCCAGTAGCATGGGTTGGATCTGGTACGTGCATGTCCATAGGTTATTCCATGTAACCTAATGCTCCACATGACACCTGGTCACTTCCAAGCTTAATTTTCACCAAATTTAATCCTTTATAATTTTCTTCATGCCATTCCAGCGTATAATCATTGCTCCTTAAGATTTCACAAATTAAATTCTGAAGTGATTTAGCTCTAGCTCTAGTAATTGGACCTTGGATGAAATCCTTTAGCGTGGATGTGGCGTGGATTCTCATCATTTAAGATAAGGTGCTCCAGCATCGAGTGTGACATGCCTTGCTTGGCTACACTGTAAACGGGTGAGGGGTGTCACAGACTTGCTTTACTTCTACTTAATCCATACCTAACTTATGATGAGGAACCCATAAAAATCTTGGCACATGAGGTGAAGCGGTTGAGAAATAAACAGATACCTCAGGTTAGAGTGCTATGGAACTATCATTCTGGCCAGAAGACCACATGGGAATTTGAGAAGGACATAAGGAGACAATAACCACAACTATTCAGAAACTGACATGAGGTAAATTTCAAGGATGAGATTTCTTTTAAGGAGGGAAGAATTGTAACACTCTCATGTTAGGCAGTTTCATACATTCTACTGTTCCGGTGACTAATGTCTGTTCGGACAGTTAGAGTGACTGGAACCATACTTAAATCACATAGAAAAGTTATAAATTAAATTAATAAAGATCAATTGAGGTGGGATTAAAATAAGAGAAATGAAGCACAAATTGGTTAAATGAGCTTAGGTCCCAGCGATGGGTGACCTATACGGGAAGTCGCTGTAAAATTAGTTGTTATCCTAAATTCGTATGGAACTCTGTAGAGTCCTAAATCAAGAATTAATTTAGACATTATTGGGAAATTGAAAATTAAAGAAATGAAAAAGAAAGAAGTACAATTAAGTGAATCACAGCCTAAGGACTCATTGGGTATTATAGAAAAAGATGGACTATAACCCGATGAGGGGCATTTTGGTCAATTCACCCTAAGGGTCAACTTTTGACCTAAATGTCCATTAAAACGTGTGAGATTAAAATATTGAAAAAGAATTAAAAATAATGAGAAGTGTATGAAAATTAAAAGGGACATATATGGAATTTAGTGAATTGTTATAAAAATAATTATTATAATTAAAATTAAAATTAATTATTTTTGGATAATTATCTATTTATAAGAAGACAAAACACAAAAGGAAAAAAATAATTCATCTCCTTTTTCCTCCATGGCTGGCTCATCATCTCTCTCACTCTCTCTCTAACCTTCCTCCGTTGTTAACCATTTTGAGCTTTTAATCCCTTGAAATTCTTCCATATTTTCCATAGTCCACTATAGAAAACTTAATATTTGATTATAAAAAGAAGATTGGAAGCAAGGATTGAAGGAAATCTTAAAGATTTGATGTTGGGAAATTAGTCAAGAGAGGTAAGCATCCTTCCAAGTTAAATTAATATTATAGTCATTTAATTTGAGTTAGATTATGGAAGAATAACTTGAGAAAGTGATAAAATCATGCATGAAAATGAGGGCTTCAAATTTTGGCCAGCCATGGAAAATTAGGGTTTTGTGTATTTTAATTGAATTGAACTTGAATTCAAGCTTGTGTAGAGGTGTTTATATGATTTGCATGTTGAGGTTGCATGGAATTGCATGAAATTGAGAAGTTGTGAAATTAGGGTTTTGGAGAAATTAGGGTTTTAGTGATATGAAGTGTAATTGATGTTCTTAATGTTATGTAATGACCAATTGAATGTGTATGAATGAGAAATGGTGTTGGTTGGTGAAAAGAATTAATGATATAGAAATGGGATTATTGTGTTGGAATTCTAGACACTTGAGTCCAGTAGGTTTAAATGCTCATAAGTGAAGCTACACAACTCCAATTGGTATGAAACTAATTGGAAATGAAACATAAGACATAGGGCTAAAACTTTCATGAAAAACCTCTACCTAGAAAATGACCATAAGTTACCCTAATTAAGGCTTGAATCCGGAATTGCAATTATGGACCTGGAGAAAATGACCAAATGAATAGTACTTAGTTAATTAGGCATAACTCACTCTAGAAAACTCCATATTAGGTGATTCTTGAACCAATGGAAACCTGAGATATAGAAGAACAATTCTTATGGAGACTATGAAACCAAATTATAACCCTAACTTGATTAAATTGCTAGATAAAATTAGTCCAGCAAATCTGCCCTGATGCTGACTGAACCTGAAAAATGTGAAGGATTAGGCATCCGACCAGTTTTGGCAAAATTGTCATAACTTAAGCTACACAATAACAAATTAAGTGATTCCAAAGCCAAAATAACCATAAGACATAACTAAAAACTTCATGTTTGGACTTAAACTCAGTTCATAGAGGAAAATAGGGAAAATTTTAGGGTAAGTCAGGAATGCCAAATCTAGAAATCCTATACTTCAACAAAATTGCCCTGTGAGCTCTGAATTGTTAATAGACCATAACTTTCTCTAAAAAAATTCAATTAAAGTAATTCAAAATGATTTAGAAACCTAAGACAAAGTCCTAAAACATTATTTTAGGGACCAGGGCCAAATTATTAGGTTAAGATGGCCGAATATAGAATACAAATTTAAGGTACAAATTTGGAAAACCAAGAATTTCAGAATATGACACAGGGAATAGTGTCTAATATTTTGGCCATAACTTGAGATCTAGAACTCCAAAATGAGTAATTCAAAAAGTAAAATAAATCTAACACAGAAAAGAACAATTTTCATGAAGATTACTTTAGCAAATAAGGACTAGAATTAGGTTGAAGTTGGGTTCTACAATGAGGCTTTAAACCTGTCCAGAACCCAGAATTCATTTAACTTCCATAGTTAACTTAGGGATTCATTGGTCATTTATTTTATTAGTTATTGGTGATGATTGGGATGATATTAAGACACTTCAATTGTGTGTTTTTAGTAGAAAAGGAGCCTTCCAAGGAAGGCAAAAGTTGAGCTAAGTCAAGAGAAGTATAAAAAGGTTTGTGCATAACTAGACTTTTCTTTTGTTTTAACATTATGAATGTGTTGAATGGACTTTGTATGATTTAAATATGATTTATTTTATGCATTTAAGAATTAATTGCATTGTTTTGAAAATTTTGAATTGTGAAATGATTTTATATTATGGAAAGGCGAATGTTGGCCCTTAATTTCAATGTAGCAAGGGGGTGGGCCGGTTTTGAATGTGTTTTGAAATGCTTTTGAGAACTTGATGTGTTGCTAATCATGTACATGAATTTGTAACAACTAAATGTGTTTATTAATTTGTAAATGCATTTTGTTGAATGAAAATTATTTTGAATATGTTTTG
The DNA here is from genome assembly GCF_030052815.1 of Hevea brasiliensis. Classification (NCBI taxonomy): domain Eukaryota; kingdom Viridiplantae; phylum Streptophyta; class Magnoliopsida; order Malpighiales; family Euphorbiaceae; genus Hevea; species Hevea brasiliensis. Next base: position 90,459,964 of record NC_079504.1, on the reverse strand, counting down.
AAACCACAGTGGACATGGCAATTTGATTTGTATTCTTTATTAACATGCCTAGTGAGATGACTTGATTTGTTTCTACCCCACTTGTGGGGTTGAGTTTCCCTCTCTGGCTTGCCAAGTGAGGACGTCTTGGCTGAGTACTCATATATGCTAGCTAGCCTTTGTGTTCCCTGTTAGCCTTTGGTTATTGGGACGTCTTGGCTTTGTCGTGGTGTATAACATGACATTGATAGGAAATTTTGTGTCATGGGTCCAACTGTGTGAATTATTGGCAACACCCTTACATTGTGCATACTTTGATAAAATGTGACTGAAACAAGTGCATGTTAATGGTTAAAAAATATTATATTGTTTTTATGGTTCAAGAAAAATGTGAATATTGTAACACCCCTATATGCATAGCCTGGTATATTTTACTATTCTAGTGACCGGTGTCAGTCCGGATAGTTAAGAGAATTAGAATCACAATTAAGTCATCTAGTAAAGCCCTGTGTCATACCCTACCCCTTTGTAAGGCATAACACGATCCCGTAGTATACCTAATGAATTACCAAACTTCGCCTACTGATAACCCATTAAATACACTACAAGGGATTTTAAACCTTTTCTTATTTCTTTTTACAGTGGTGAGCACTTTTGACAGGTATTAAATTTTTTTTTTACTGAAGTGAAACAAAATAACAAATCTGAGTATCAATAATTTCTGTAAAAATTTTGACAGAGTGCCATCTGTATTTTGAATAAAACAGTTCTTCAAAAACCTCTAAAAAGCACTTCCAATAATTTGTTCAATCCCAAACTCCAATAACAATTGAACACAATAATTTTCTCAACATTTATCAACTTAGTTCAACAATCAATTTTCCAGTGTTTCTAAAAGCTGAGATAAGATAAATATATCATAATACTTCTACAAGCCAAAATAATTTACAATTTTAATTTATAACTGCTCAAGACCAAGTACAATATATACATACAGTGCACATACATTCTAACAAAAAATACAAAATATGGTATACTCAATATACCCGATGAAATCTCAAAATGTAGCACAAGCAGCCTACTCTGCTGCTCTGTCCTTCTGTTTACCTGCGACAACAATGAATAAACTATCGCTGAGTAAAATTTACTCAGTGGAGCACAATAACAATTTAAAATACGGTATATAAAACTTTTATTGACAATTTACAATTCAAATGATTCACAATTTCATGTCACAATTTTCAAAGCTCATATAACACAATTTGATCAAATAATTGAATAACACAGTGTTGCCAATCAATAACACAACTTAGGTCATGACACAAAATATTCTGAATATGCCGTGTTGTACACCACGACAAGGCATACTTACCCCACTAATCGAAATCAATGAGGGAGGTGGCTAGCTAGCTAGCTAATGAGTACTCATCCAAACTCACCTCATACTGGCAAGCCAGAGAGGGAGGAAAATAATCAAATATCAAACTCAACCCCACAAGTGGAGGAGAAACAGAGTAAGGGACTGCCATGCCAAGTGTGAACCAAAAACAATTTCAAATCATATTATTCAAATATTTCATGCAAAACATAATCAATTTCCAAATTCAATTTTCTATTCACAAAGTAGGAAACACAATAATTTCCAATAAAATTCCCAAAGCCAAAATAATAAAAAATTATTCATAACTCATTTCTCCAAATAAATTTTCTGGTAAAAGCAGTGAATATAAAAAGTATTGTGCACAGACCTCGGATGAGTCACCTCTTGGCCTTGACTCAATGTTCCTTATGCTCTTCAATATTCTTTTCAACTAAAACACATAATTAGAAGTGTTTCAGTACTCGTTTAAACTGTCTCTAACAATAAGGCTTAATAATTAATTTATTAAATTCTATTATTTTCCTTAGTCAACCTTTCATGTTGACCCTCGATGCACTCTAGGTGAATTAGGTTTAATGTTACCAATATGTCACATTTTGCATTTCAATATGCTACCAATATAGTGCAACTTACCATTTTTACAAGTTGGCATTCATTGCCAAATTATTTCAAGCATTATTGTATGTAAATGTCAAGTTCTCAATTTTTGTATGCTAGATTGGTCTAGCTTAAAGTCCTATTTCTATTGCTTTTTAGCTTTTGGTCAAAGAAGCAAAATTGTAGATCTATGTCTTATTGCATGTGGGTCAAAATTTCATGTCATTTTGAGTTGTATAGACCAAGATATGGTCAATTTATTAAAGCTGGACAAATTGCACTAAAATGGTAACTTTAGGTCATTTTTAGGTCATTTCTGGTTCTGGCAGTTTTTATACCTGAACTTGTGCAAGCCTTTTGACTTGCTTATGGTCATTTATGGGTTTTGGTCTCTTCATAAGAGTTGTAGCTCTAGGTCTAATCTATTCATGGTAAAAATTTCAGGTCATTTGGACCTTTTTTAAGTGAGTTATGGCCAAAATACTAACTGCTGCCCAAATGGTCAATTTTCAGGCTTTCAAGTCACTAATCCGGATTTGGTCATTTTTCAAGTCACTTTTTGGATAGAATTTAGATAGGCTTTCTTCATGAAAGTCGTCACATTTGGTGCTTAGTTTCACCTCCAATTGGCCTCATACCAATTGGAGCCACACACTTAGGGTTATAGGTCCATTTGCACACTACCCTCTATATCCTTTTCAAACATCAAACCAAACAAAAGTTTACCAATTATATTTTCACTTTCCATACCATTCTGCATTTGGCACTAACCAAAACCATTCACTTCTTTACATTATATGTCAACTTGGACAGAATATAACCACTTCAAAATACACCAAATGCAGTCACAATTCACAAAGTTCAATCCCAAGAATGTATACACATAAATACTTCTAATTATCACACAAACTTCCATCATCAAATTACATACCTATCGCTACTATTCCACACACATATATGCTGCCAAATTTTTATACAATATTTCAACAACGTTTCATGAATTTGAACCTTACCAATTTTTACTTTGAGGCTACCCAAAAATCACACATACACATTAACTTCCATTTTCACTTTTCAAGCTTAATATTCAAACTTCACACATGGAATTCAACTTCAATACAATTAAACATCTAAATCAACATCCCAAACTACCATTTACATGCAAAGATAAGCTATACATGGTGAGGTTCCATGGCTGCCGAAATGCTCCATCCCCAACAATTCATCAAACCTCAAACTTCTTCCATAATTCAAACAATCACAATCTTAGTTACACTTTTAATGAAACAAGGATTGAAAATAACCACTTACCTCTTTTGGACTTCTTCAAAACTCCACCAAAACTTATCTTTCTTGCTCCAAGTATGCTGCCCAAGGTATGGTGGTCAAGTTTAATGAAGGGAGCTAGTGTAAAGGATGGCTAAATCAAAGGTGGACTTAAGCTTAATGGTGGACGGCCATGGAGGTTTCCATGGGAGAAAGAATTCGGCCAAGGTGAGCTTGTGAGGAAGAAGAAAACAATTGATCCTACACCTGTCCCACTTCACTCCTTAGGTGTCCCAAATGTGATTTTAGTGGAGCACTAATGTAGGTTAATGATTTAATAATCCAAAGTTTCCAATTTCCCACATTTTCCTCATATCTTTTACTATTTAGATTATGTACTACCATTTTAATTTTTATGATATTTTCAAGGTTTAATATCATTTATTTTTAATGGACATTTAGGTCAAAAGGCAACTCGGGATGTCAAATGACCACAATGCCCCTATTCGGGTTACATTTCTAATTTTTCGGTAACACCGAGTTTTGTTGTTTTCTCGATTTCTCATTTTTTTCTTTGTACTAATTAATTCATTTTTCTTTGATATTTCTAATGACATTTATACTTCAATAAGTCTTTAATTATGTCTTGAAACTAAATTCCGAGGGTTTCTGTGATCTGGGTCGGCTATTGCTGCGCTGTAACTTCCTGCGGTCACCCATCATGCAGTTACGCTCGTTTAACTTGGTTTCATTTCATTGCTATTATTTTTCCTTTGTTTTTCTTGTTTTTTTCCTTTCTTGTATTTTGTTATTTTATGTCTCCTCACTAACATTTAAATGTAGTTCTAGGCATCCTATCTGTCCGGACAGACATTGATCACCAAAACAGTAAAATGCACTACCGAACATAGGGGTGTTACATCCTGAATGAGAATAAATAGTAAGTACCAGAAGGTCAAATAGAAAATACAAAAAAAAATAAAAGAGATGAAATGTAATTAGGTTAAACTAGCCGGAAATCGTAGCGATGGGTAATTGCATCGGGAAGTTACGGTGAAGGCAATTACCAACCTTAGGACCGCAGGGAACCCTTAGAATTAAATTTTGAGACATAATTGAAGGCCTAATGAGGTGAAATTGACATTAGAAATGTCAATGAAAATTAATGAATTAGTACAAATAAAAACGAAAAAATTTGAGAAACAAACAAAAATACGTGTTACTGAAAAATAGGAAATACAACCCGAAGAGGGTCATTTTGGTCAATTGACACCTAGAGCTGACTTTTGACCTAATGCCCATGGAAAATAAGTAGTGTTGAATTTTGAAAATGCCATGAAAAATGAAATTTCATGTGTTGTATAAATAAGGAAAATTATGGGGTATAATGTTGAATAATTAAAAGTTTAACATTAACTTAATTTTTTTTTTATGGTGTTAGTGGACCACTAAGCACTATATAAAGCTTAAAAAATCAGAATTGTCCACTAACATTCTACAACACATTCTTCTTCCTGAAAGTTCACCTTGGCCGAAACCAAGCTCTCAAAATCCTCCCATGGCCGCCTCATTTCAAAGCCAAAACCTCCATGATCCAAGCCTTGATTGCTATATTTTCCTTCACTAGACTTTATCCTCATGCCTTGTGCAGCATATTGGGAGCAAAAAGAAGGAGTTTTAGGGAAGATTTAATAAGCTTCAAAAATAGGTAAGTGCCTATTTTCAATTCTTGCTTCATTAAAGTTGTAATTAAGTTGTGGTGAGTTAGATTACGGAAGAATTTGGGAATTTGATGAGTTATGGAGATGCTCCATTTTCAGCAGTTTCATGTTCATTGAAGTTTGGTTTAATTTTTCATGAAAATAGTGATTTAAAGGATTGATTAAAGTGCTTAAATGTGTAAGAGTGTAATTAGCATATATGTGTTTGAATTGAGTATTTGAACAATTGAATTTTAGGGTTTTTGGAAGGAATTGTGAGGGCCTTGTGAATTGAGCAATTCGGCAGCATTGTGGTGCATTGAAGAGTGTTTAATTTCATGAAAATTATTGGTGAATTATGGTACCAAAGGTTGAGAAATATGTATGTAAATTATTATTGGGAATTAGATGTGTTTATTAGGTATCTTCATGTGTATGTATTGTTAAAATTGGACTTGTAATTCTAAGTTGTAATTGGTGTTTTGAGAATTGTTATATTCTATCCAATTTGACCCAAATGTGATGTAATGAATGGTTATAATATGCTACCAAATCAAAATTGGGTATGAGGAACGGACTTATAGTAAGGTGAATGTGCAATTGATAGGTGTTTGAACAATATATTTAAGGGCAGTATGTAATTGAGCTTATAACCCTAATTGTGTGACCCCAATTGGTATGTGGCCAATTGGAGGGAAAAATAGACATAAAATAGGCCAACTTTTATGGAGAAATGTTGCCTAAATTCTGTCCAAAAACTGCCCGTAAAATTAACCTAATCTGAAATTGCAAACTTGGTAACCCTAAAATTTAACCATATGAACAGTAGTAAGTCTTTTGGCCATAACTCACTCAAAACAGGTCCAAATAACCTGAAATTTATATCGTTGGAAAGCTTAGACATAGGGCTACATCTTTTATGAAGATCATAGAACCCAAAAATGCCATTTACCAAGTCAATTTGCTTGCAAAAATTCAGTCACAAAATCTACCAGAATTGGATTGACCTAAAATTGACCTAACTTTGCATTAAAAATGCAATCTGTCTAGCTTTAGTAAATTGACCATATCTTGGTCTATACAACTCAGAATAACTTGAAATCAGTGGCAAAAATTCTACAAGACATAAACCTACAAATTTGCTTTTTTGACCAGAACCTAAAAACTAAGGGAAACAAGATATTTAGCTAGATCAATCTAGCATACAAAATCTGGAAATTTACCATTATTACACAATAAAGCCTTTGAAATAAAATTGGCAATAAATGCCAACTTGTGAGAATTGTAAAATGTACTATATTGGCAACATATTGGAATTATTATGAGATGTGATACTAAAACACTATAAATTGTATGTTTCAGTTGAAAAGGATATTAAGAAGCATAGGGAAAATTGAGTCAACGCTTAGAGGTGACTCAAATCAGGTTTGTGCATAACATTTTAAATTCATTGTTTTTACTAAAAAGCTAATTGAATAAGAGTTATGAATAATTTTTTATTATTTTGGCCTTGGGAATTTTATTTGAAAATTTGTGTGTTACCTATGTTGTAAATAGAAATTTTGAGATAAAATATGATTTGTGGTTTGTATGAAATATTTAAATATTGTGATTTGAAAATTTTTTTATTCACACTTGGTATGGCAATATCACTATGTTTCTCCTCCATTTATGGGGCGAGTTTGACTATATTCCTCCCTCTCTGGCTTGCAGTCTGAGGTGAGTTTTGATGAGTACTCATTAGCTAGCTAGCCACCTCTCTCTTTGATTTCGATTAGCGGGGTGAGTCTTTCTTGTCGTGGTGCACAACACGGCATGATAGAAAATTTTATGTCATGACATAAGTTGTGTTATTGATTGGCAACACTGTGTTTATTAAATTATTTAATCAAATTTGTGATAGATGAGCTTTGAAAATTGTGAAAAGAAATTGTGAAATATTTGAATTGTGATATGTCAATGGATGTTTATATTAAGCATTTTAAATTTTTATTGTGCACCCTTGAGTAATTTATTCTCAACAATAGCTTCTTTTGCTGTCGTAGATAGGAGCAAGGAGAAAGCAGCAGAGTAAGCTGCTATTAATAGGGTTGTAGTGCCTTTTGTATGGGTATTTGTTTATAACCTTCTAGCTTAATTTTGATGTAAATAGTTTAGTGTCATATGTATTAATGTAAAATTGAGCAGTTGTACAGTAAATTATAATAATATTATCTTGTGGATTTTTATGTCTGTAAATTAAATTTGTGAATGTACATTAAATAACTTGAATGCAATGTGTATGAATTATTTTGAAATCTTGAGATGATAATTTTGATTTGAATTGTGGATTTTGAATTGAATTGTTATTGAGGATGTTGGTTTGAAAAATTTAGAGGTTGGGTTGTGATTGAAACTTATTTGGAAGTGTTTTTCTACAAGTTTAAATTTTTTATTTTTCTCAATTATAGCTGGCACTCTGCCGAAATTTTTACAAAATTTGCGAAAAATAGAAACTGTCAAACATTTTACGTAGTTTTTAAACTTCAGTTAAAAGTTTTTAATTCCTACTAAAAATGCTCGCTACCTTCAAAAAGGAATAGAATTGTTTCAAAATCCCTTGTAGTATATTTAATGGGTTATCGGTAGGCAAAGTTCGATAATTCATTAAGTATACTATGGGATCATGTTATACCTTACAGAGGAGTAAGGTGTGACATGTTTTAGTGGTATCAGAGCATGGTTTTGAACTGAGTTTTGACTGTGAATTTGATGATTTCTTTTGATAAGTATAAATGCTCAAGTGTCCTAAATTGATACATATGACATATTTACATCATGAATACGCACTAACAAAGGTCAACCTGCTTGTGTTTGTTATTACGGAGTAGAAAATTATTGGAATCGAAATTGAAGAAGGAGATCATTCCGTGGAATAGTCTATAGAGACTGAGGCACAAGGGGAAGCCCCAACACTATAGAATGTGAGTGGCTCAGCCACTCCAGCTCCTCAAGTACCACGGTTTCCTACTCAGTTTACTCAGCAGATGGTTGCCTTATTTCAAGAAATGGCCGGGAACCTGCCAACACCAGCCCAGATATAAGCCCCTACAGCACAATCGCAGGCTCCAGTCAGACAGTATGACAAACTAATAAAGTATGGGGCTACTGAATTTAAGGAAATTATGGATCCACTGGAAGTAGAACAGTGGTTAGAAAGGATGAAACGGGTGTTCAGGAAACTACAGTGTGCTAAAGAACTAAAATTTGAATATTCTGTATCGCTTCTACAAGGGGATGCCTATGAATGGTGGAAGACCATCCCCTACAGCCTGGTAAAACCTCCAGTTCTTGTTAGTAGTATGCTCTAGAGCATATCATTTAGTATGTATCTTGTACATGTTTCATTAATAAAAAGGCAATTTCACTTTTCCGTTTACATAATATATTAATGTGTAATAGAAAAGGTCCATTGATATTTTGTTAGAAATTATATAATTAAGTTATTAAGATTATGAGTGACAGTATTTCTAGCACAAAGTATCATAAATTGGTTCACAATTGAGGATACTTCAAACAGGACATGACTTATCCAGAAAGAATGTATTCATGTTTGTTCCCAAGGTATTTATATGAGATATAAATAAGATGGAATGGTGAGTCTCATGCCATATAATAAATATGATAGCACTTATGCATAATAAGTAGGCCGAACTAGTGACATTTATAAAAAGCACATGGAGTTTACTCTTGTCAATGCATTGTCATAAATCATATCAGTGCATATAATCTTTAGACCTGAGATAGCATAGTTATCTTGTATATAGGTGGTTTGAGTTTGATACTACTTTCATACTTGTACTGTGTATGGGTATATGGGCATGTGTTGGCTCCTACTAATTATATATGGAGGTAGGTGTTGATCAAGATGGAATCTGTTACCCTAAGTAAATAGGGATAAAATCCTATGTTCATTTAATTGTTCTTGATGTTTCAAGTTCCTGGCCAGGGCAGATAGATTTAATCAGAAAAGAGTTTCTGATGAGAAAAATCTTTTTAATCAAGAACTAGAATTAAAAGAGAACATAATATTCATAGCAAATGGGGTTTGACATAAACCATGACTCCAGCTTGAATTGGGATTTTACAACAGAGAGATTCTACTGCATGGTAACATATGATAAAAGGTTCATTTAAGGTATTCCTTATTACTAATTGGATAGCTATGGCATGCTATGCTAGGTGTTAACCATAGTCTATGAGGTGCCTAAAATGATTTAGAGAAATCATTTATGGCAAGAAAGAGTTCTGATGATATTAAGAGTTGATATCATATCTCATTGCCAATTAGTGATGAGCCTAGTGAGTCACATACATACACAAGTAATCACCAAGTTAAATATGATTTAATTAATTAGTTAAAGAGTTTAATTAATTAATTAAATACGTTTGGTTTGCAATTAGATTGTAAAGTCCCTAGCATGGTTTGAAATCAAATCTAAGTTATTGGATGTATAGTATAAGTTAAATTTATATTTAAAGTATTTGAATAAGAATTTAATTATGAGAAATTAATTTATAGAGATTAATTAATTAATTTATATTTGATGTAAATTGATTAGAAAAGGAGAAATAATTATTTGGGGTTGAGAACTCAAAATTAAGACACAAGGGTAATTTGGTCATTTCACAGGGTGACATGTGGCACCATGAGATGTTGACACATGGCACTACACATAAGTTTGCCATTTGTCTTTTAATCATGTAAGATGATCAAAGTCAAGATTAATCCTAGGTTTGACACTTGGCACAATGTGATTGGGTCAATTAAACTAACAGCCAATCAGAAGATGACATGTGGCAAGGGTTTTAAGTGATGACCTAGCTATATAAGGGAAAGGATGAAAGAACAAAAGAATAAGCTGCTATTCTTTCATATGTGCCACCACCCAAAGAAGCTCTCCCCTCTCTTATTCTTCATCTCTCATCAATTCAAAGAGAATTGCCAACACTCTCTTGAATTAAAATTGCTAGAAATCATTTCTAGTGTCCTATATACATCTGTAATCTCTCTACAGGCAAAACTTGAATTTCTATTTGATTGGAAAGGCTTGAGAAGCTGTTCAAGGGGCTGCCATTGGTGATCTTGGTGTGGACAAGCTAAAGGGACAACATCCGGTATCCTAAGTGTATCCCAAAGGTACCAAACATAACTATAGTGCATTAAAAGGTTAGTGCACATGTTCTTGAATTAATCTAGGGTTCTAATGAATTAATCTATTAATTCTAAAATCTTAAATGACAAATGTAGATCCAAAAACATATTAAAAGTGTTTTAATATGCTGTTTAACATTGAAATCAATTAGATAAATAATGAATCTTGCATGATGCATGAGACCCTAGAAGAAAATTTTTGAATTCAATGTTCTAAACTTGTATTTTTCGTGCTTCCACTCTTTATGTTCTTACCTGGTCAAATTTTCTAAGGGAGTTTTGACAGAAGTGGGTTTCTGATGCTTATGCAGATATGAAGTTACAAGAATTCCTGAGTTTGAAATAAGGGGGTAGAACCATAGTAGAGTATGAGAGAGATTTCTCTTGACTGAGCCACTATGGTGGAAGCCTAGTTTCCACCCCTAGAGATCGGTGTAAGCGATTTGAGGCTGGGTTAAGGCCTAATCTTAGAATGCAAGTTGTGGGCTTCCGACATCAAAATTTCTCTGAGTTGATCTCATAGGCGTTGGAACTGGAAAGGATAGAACTAGAAGAGGTTGTTAAAAAGGGTACTCAAGAGAAAGAGAAGACTGAAAAGGCTATAGGCCAAGCTACTGAGAGTGGCTTAAGAAAGAGAAAACATTTTGGAAGATCTAGCTCACGCGAATCGGGTAAAGGTAGATCTTATAGACAGAAGCCATCTCGATCTGGTCAACAAACTCAATAGATACCCAGAAATGCGCTATCGGATCGACTTTGTGAAACTTGTGGTAAACCACATAGTGGGGTATGTTATAGAGCCATAGGAGCATGTTTTAATTGTGGAGGGACTGGTCATTTTGCTGAGGGTTGTATCAGTCCATGCCCTTTTGGATAATTTATTACGTCAGAAGGATTAGCCCAAGTTTCTACCCCAAAGAGTTCACTATCGGTTAGTAGAGGTAGAGGCAGAGGCAGAGGCAGGGGTAGTACACCTGGAAGTCAGAGTACTGTGAATCAGCCAGAACAAGGTGATGCTCCAGCTAGAGTATAAACTATGCGACAGAGGGATGAGGATGAGACTTCTGATATTGTTGCTGGTACTTTGTCAATTTTTTTTACTAATACATATATATATATATATATATATATATATATATATATATATATATATATATATATATATATATATATATATATATATATATGTATGTATGTATTGTTTGACCCAGGGTCTGTACACTTTTGTGTTAGTGCCAGCATTGCTTGCCTTCCTACTGTCCCTTTTAAAAAAAAAATCAATTTTGATATGTTTGTGACAAGTCTTTTTAAAATTAGTTTTGGAAAAGTTTGTTTGCCAAAGACATCTCCTAGAATACGATAAATTATTGAATATCGATTAATAAAAGAGTTATATAAGTAAAAACTTGAATAGTTGGTTTAGATGTAACAAATAAATGCCACGAAAATTAGAAAGATTGTTGACTAAAATTGTGACACCCCTTACCCGACTACAGTGTAGTCGAGCAAGTTATGCCACTCAGTGTGCCGGAGCACTCTATTTTATCTGATTTCATTACAGTCCTTGATTTATTTATTCAAAAACTTTATTGAAGATTTAGGCTATTTTTACTTTTATCAAAATCTAACTAAGTTGGAAATTTCAAAAATTTTAACGATAATCCGACAAAGTGTCGGCTGTAATTTGGACTAACAGTTCTTCTGAACCTGCCAAAGACAATTTCAATATATACTCAATTTCTCAAACTTAATAGTCTCAAAAATTTTCAAACATAATGTATCTCAATGCAGTATCCACATTTCTCAGAAATCTTATTAGATTTTCAATATCTCAATATTCACAAGTATAATCTCATTATAACTCAAATTCAATTCACATACTAAAATACTTACTTTGAATAGCTTCCATAATTCATAGGTTAATTACATGAGTTTATTTTGTACAAGATATACAAATAATTTACAATGTGCTAGGAATGAACAATATACATAACATGTATAAAATGAGCCCTATCTACATGCATTGCTGAGGAGGTGACAATCTTGAACTCTTCTGACACTTCTGCAGATCTGGACTCCAAAAATCTCAGTCGACAGTCTACTGGTTTTACCTTGATGCACTGCGAGGAAGCAATTCCATCGTGCTAAGCATTTCGCTTAGTGGTGCAATAATATAACTAAATAATATATACAAGTAAAGAAAGAAATAAATGATAATTCGGATACTCAAGAATCAATTTAATTTGGTATGGTATTTCTAGTATCAACGATCTTATATACTAGTTTGTTCCTCTTTGGAAGTGCTTAGTTTATAACTTTTAAGAATACTAGCGGTATATTATTTTTTATATATGTTTTGTATTTCAATTCTGTAGGGTTCTTCAATTTATATTTTTGTTATTTTTCTTTTGCTAATCTCTTTTTCTTATTCATTCAATACTTAATTTAATTGTTCTGGATTTTCATTATACTTAACTTAACTTAGCTGCACGAATTGAATAATACTTTAATTGATGCCCAAGTAACCTATACTAGATGATCGGGTGGATAACGGTCGTTGGCACCGACACCGGTGCCTCGGGCCGTCATACCATGGGACGCAGAACGTCAACCATGTATGCAGTCAGTATGGCTAAAAAGCCATGATATCACATAATCGGGCATAAAAGCCATGCATACGGGCATAAAAGCCGCGAATACGGGCATAAAGCCATGAATACAGGCATAAAGCCTTTCGCAGTACTGCTAAAACAATACCCTATTGGCATGCCAAACTATCCAAACCAATCTTGTTAGGTATACTAGGGCATTTGATACTTTAAAATATTAATATATTGTGCTTTATGACTTCATTATTTTCAATCATAATTCATACATTCATTTGATCATTTATATGATCACAATTCACATCAATTATCCTTTTATACCATTGTACTCAAAATACTTCTCCTCTTTACAATAATGAGAACTAATGTCTCATTCATACATTAATATGGTTTATTTATCCATTCATTATGTTATTCATATTGATCCCAATTCTAAACAATGGTTCACATGTACCATTGTATTCAAAACATTTTTCCTTTCTCATTTATACATTCAAGAGTCTACTTATGTAATTACAAATTTTATATTTCAAGTTGAGTTACTAATATTTTATGAATTCCATTTGTGATGGGCATATATGCCCTAACTATCTATTCACATCAATTAGGTGACTTATTTTTCATGTTTCAAGTAATCCATGAATATTTCATGGATTTCAAATTTATGGCTTAAATTTCTTTTTAACAATTTTGACTAGGATGCATAGTCCATATTTGTCATACAATTCTAAGCATTTAAGCTTAGAATTGGTTCTAGGTCTTCATCTTAATTCACTAATCATTTTGATTACTATTCACCATACTAGTCAACCAAAATGTTGACCTTTTTATACTTAATGGATATATTAATTCTAATTACACCAAGATCCCACATTTTGAGTTTTACATTTACTAGTATTAATTGCCAATTGCAATTTAAAGTCCCCTAGATGCATTTCTAATTTCAAATTTTGAATTTCAAGTTTTGGTGTCACTATTCACCTCATTGGTCAACAAAAATGTTGACTTTTGCATAGACAATAGGTACATTAGTTTTAACACTCCCGATGTACCACATTTTGCATTTAAAACTTGTTGGAATCAATTACCAAATCCATTTCCAAGCTTATTTCAAGTTTTCATGTCACTATTCACTTCATTAGTAAACCAAAATGTTGACTTTTGCATAGAAAATATGTACATTGACTTTGGCACTTCAAACATACTACAATTTTCATTTAAAACTTGTTGGTTTTGGTCACTTTCTCAAAGCTTAGGTCATTTTGGCAAAATTGCCAATTTTCGGTTTTGGTGCTCCGAAGTTGCACTGTTTCATTGGTCGATTTACTGTTGGAATTTGACAAAACTTCCTTCATAGAAAATGTTCCTTATTTTGTCTAGTTGAATTTCTTTTTTTGAATCACTCCATTTGGAGTTTTGTAGCTCAAGTTATGGCCAAAATAAGTTTACTGTTCACGTGCACTGTTCATGCTGCACTTTTGGGTTTTGGCAGATTTTGGTCCAACTTTGGTCAGCAATTTGATCAAGTTAAGTTCATAATTTAGCCTAACTTTCTTCATATGAAATGTTCTACTATGCCTTAGGTTTTCATCGGTTCAAGAATCGCCTAAATCCGAGTTTTCTAGAGAGAGTTATAGCCATCCAAACATTACTGCTCAAATGAAAATCTGCAGAGTTGCAGGTTTGAACAGTAACTGTGACTGCCATTTGGGTTAGGTTCTGGTCATAATTTGGGATAGGTTTCTTCATGAAAGTTGTTTGTCTATGTCTTAACTTGTTGCTGTAAAAATTTCAGGTCAATTGACCAAATCTACAGTGAGTTATGGCCAAATGAACAGTTACTGTTCATTTGGTCATTTCTGCAGGGGCTGTTTGCAGGGTATCCGGATTGGGGCCAAGTTTTGGTCCTCTTGCTTTGGTCTTTTGGGCATGGTTTCTTCAGTAAAAATGTGCCATTATAAGCCTAGTTTCATGTCCAATTGGCCAAACACCAATTGGACCAACACAGCCCAAGTTATGGCTGTGTAATTGGACTGAATTTTTAGTCCCTCTGCTGCTGTCCTAGGGCAGCCTACATCTTCACTTTGCAATCCTATTTTTCAGTCCAATTCATGGTCAACATACCTAAAATGGTCACTAATTGACCACTAAAATGTCCATTACTCAATTCAAATGCCAAGTCCAATTTTCACCCTTAAAACCCTAATTTCTCATTGCAATACACCTATACACCTTAGTTACACACTTCCATTCATTATATATGTGTTTATACACTTTAAACATAAGCTCTAATTCATTCTAAGTCCATCATCAACACTCAATCCTATTCCTTCCTTAGGGCAGCTGAAATCCATGGTATGTATACACATGAATTTAGTCCATTTAACTTACAATTTCATACTAAATTCAAGTCCTTAACATGGAAATAAAGGAATATTAGCATAAGTAAGCACTAACCTTTGCATGAGCTTTTTGTCCCTTCACAATCCTTCATTTCCTTAACTTTTCTTAGTAACCAAACACTTCCCCAAAAGAGGTAGACAATTTTTAATGAAGGCAATTTAGGTTTTAATGGTGAGAATTCATGGGAATGAAAGAGAGATGAAAGAAAATGTTTATGGAGGAGAGAAAGACATTTTCGGCTGGTTGGGAGGATGAAAATGGCTGCTCACATTTTTTTTCCTTTCCTTTGGTCTTTAATTTGTCTCTTTTAAGTATTTAAGAAAGCTTATTAGCTTGTGATTGGTTGGTAATTTATAAATGACATCATGTGATGTCATTATTTGCATTATTTTGATTTTTTTCTTTGCTTTTCTTTTCTACCACATTTCAATTTAATTTTTAGCAATATTTATTCATATTTTGAGTCATAATAATTATTTACTTAACTGGAAAAGTCGGCCAAAAATCACCTCTGAAGGCGAAATGACCAAAATGCCCTCCGTTTGGCTTAACGGGTCAAAATTGTCTGTACCGATTGAAAAATTTTTCTAAATATTTTCTTGGAATTCTAATGCCATAGGAACCTCAATGACCCTTCTCTGGAGTCCCAAAAATTATTTTATGAAAATTTTCCCGGGTCTAGGGCTCCTCGTTGCGAGAACCGCAACTTCCCTCTAGGTTACCCATCGCTTGGGCACCGGCTCATTTGACTTGGTTGTATTTTATTTCTAAAATTTTTACTAAATTTTTCTTATTAATATTTGAGTTAATTATGATTCCTGACTTTAGTTTAAATATTTTTCTGGACGGTCTAGCTGTCCGGACCGACACCGGTCACCGAAACAGTAGAATGTACCGAGTTGCTACCGGGAGGATGTTACAACTCTTCCCCTCTTATTTAAATTTCGTCCTCGAAATTTATCCGCTGTAAATAGTCGAGGAGCTATTACCTCCTTATTTCTTCACCTTTCCGTGTTATCATACTTCACTTTCTCCTAGTCTCAATCCTATCCTCAAACAGTTATGTACTCATCCTTTTTCATCTTAAATACAGTCTCTTTCTCATCTCCATTCGCTATCTCATTGTCTCTTCACTCTCTTATTCCATACCTTAACCTAAAATAAACAGGAAATACAGATCTGCAATAGTGTCACCTCGACTCTTATGAATGCAATGCATGATATGCAATCTATCTAGGTCCAGAAACGCCTAAACCGCGCTCTGATACCACTAAATGTGACACCCCTTACCCGACTACAGTGTAGCCGAGCAAGTTATGCCACTCAGTGTGCCGGAGCACTCTATTTTATCTGATTTCATTACAGTCCTTGATTTATTTATTCAAAAACTTTATTAAAGATTTAGGCTATTTTTACTTTTATCAAAATCTAACTAAGTTGGAAATTTCAAAAATTTTAACGATAATCCAACAAAGTGTCGGCTGTAATTTGGACTATGTTCTTACGAACTGCCAAAGACAATTTCAATATATACTCAATTTCTCAAACTTAATAGTCTCAAAAATTTTCAAACATAATGTATCTCAATGCAGTATCCACATTTCTCATAAATCTTATTAGATTTTCAATATCTCAATATTCACAAGTATAATCTCATTATAACTCAAATTCAATTCACATACTAAAATACTTACTTTGAATAGCTTCCATAATTCATAGGTTAATTACATGAGTTTATTTTGTACAAGATATACAAATAATTTACAATGTGCTAGGAATGAACAATATACATAACATGTATAAAATGAGCCCTATCTACATACATTGCTGAGGAGGTGACAATCTTGAACTCTTCGACATACAGATCTGGACTCCAAAAATCTCGATCGACGATCTTTGGTTTTTACCTTGACTGCACGAGGAAGCAATTCCATCGTGCTAAGCATTTACGCTTAGTGGTGCAATAATATAACGAAATAATATATACAAGTAAAGAAAGAAATAAATGATAATTCAGATACTCAAGAATCAATTTAATTTGGTATGGTATTTCTAGTATCAACGATCTTATAGACTAGTTTATTCCTCTTTGGAAGTGCTTAGTTTATAACTTTTGATAATACTAGCGGTATATAATTTATTCTATCCGTATTGCATTTCAAGTCTGCATGCAGTCGCAATTTATATTTTTGTTATGTTTCTTTTGCTAATCTCTTTTGCTTATTCATTCAATACTTAATTTAATTGTACTGGATTTTCATTATACTTAACTTAACTTAGCTGAATTGAATAATACTTTAATTGACTACCCAAGTAACATATACTAGACGATTTGGATCGATAACGAGTCGTTGGCACTGGACACCGCGGTGCCTCGGGCCGTCATACCATGGGACGCAGAACGTCAACCATGTATGCAGTCAGTATGGCTAAAAAGCCATGATATCACATAATCGGGCATAAAAGCCATGCATACGGGCATAAAAGCCATGAATACGGGCATAAAGCCATGAATACAGGCATAAAGCCTTTCGTGATCGCTAAAACAATACCCTATTGGCATGCCAAACTATCCAAACCAATCTTGTTAGGTATACTAGGGCATTTGATACTTTAAAATATTAATATATTGTGCTTTATGACTTCATTATTTTCAATCATAATTCATACATTCATTTGATCATTTATATGATCACAATTCACATCAATTATCCTTTTATACCATTGTACTCAAAATACTTCTCCTCTTTACAATAATGAGAACTAATGTCTCATTCATACATTAATATGGTTTATTTATCCATTCATTATGTTATTCATATTGATCCCAATTCTAAACAATGGTTCACATGTACCATTGTATTCAAAACATTTTTCCTTTCTCATTTATACATTCAAGAGTCTACTTATGTAATTACAAATTTTATATTTCAAGTTGAGTTACTAATATTTTATGAATTCCATTTGTGATGGGCATATATGCCCTAACTATCTATTCACATCAATTAGGTGACTTATTTTTCATGTTTCAAGTAATCCATGAATATTTCATGGATTTCAAATTTATGGCTTAAATTTCATTTTAACAATTTTGACTAGGATGCATAGTCCATATTTGTCATACAATTCTAAGCATTTAAGCTTAGAATTGGTTCTAGGTCTTCATCTTAATTCACTAATCATTTTGATTACTATTCACCATACTAGTCAACCAAAATGTTGACCTTTTTATACTTAATGGATATATTAATTCTAATTACACCAAGATCCCACATTTTGAGTTTTACATTTACTAGTATTAATTGCCAATTGCAATTTAAAGTACCCTAGATGCATTTCTAATTTCAAATTTTGAATTTCAAGTTTTGGTGTCACTATTCACCTCATTGGTCAACAAAAATGTTGACTTTTGCATAGACAATAGGTACATTGGTTTTAACACTCCCGATGTATCACATTTTGCATTTAAAACTTGTTGGAATCAATTACCAAATCCATTTCCAAGCTTATTTCAAGTTTTCATGTCACTATTCACTTCATTAGTCAACTAAAATGTTGACTTTTGCATAGAAAATATGTACATTGACTTTGGCACTTCAAACATACTACATTTTTCATTTAAAACTTGTTGGTTTTGGTCACTTTCTCAAAGCTTAGGTCATTTTGGCAAAATTGCCAATTTTCGGTTTTGGTGCTCCGAAGTTGCACTGTTTCATTGGTTGATTTACTGTTGGAATTTGACAAAACTTCCTTCATAGAAAATGTTCCTTATTTTGTCTAGTTGAATTTCTTTTTTTGAATCACTCCATTTGGAGTTTTGTAGCTCAAGTTATGGCCAAAATAAGTTTACTGTTCACGTGCACTGTTCATGCTGCACTTTTGGGTTTTGGCAGATTTTGGTCCAACTTTGGTTAGTAATTTGATCAAGTTAAGTTCATAATTTAGCCTAACTTTCTTCATATGAAATGTTCTACTATGCCTTAGGTTTTCATCAGTTCAAGAATCGCCTAAATCCGAGTTTTCTAGAGAGAGTTATAGCCATCCAAACATTACTGCTCAAATGAAAATCTGCAGAGTTGCAGGTTTGAACAGTAACTGTGACTGCCATTTGGGTTAGGTTCTGGTCATAATTTGGGGTAGGTTTCTTCATGAAAGTTGTTTGTCTATGTCTTAACTTGTTGCTGTAAAAATTTCAGGTCAATTGACCAATTCTACAATGAGTTATGGCCAAATGAACAGTTACTGTTCATTTGGTCATTTCTGCAGGGGCTGTTTGCAGGATATCCGGATTGGGGCCAAGTTTTGGTCCTCTTGCTTTGGTCTTTTGGGCATGGTTTCTTCAGAAAAAATGTGCCATTATAAGCCTAGTTTCATGTCCAATTGGCCAAACACCAATTGGACCAACACAGCCCAAGTTATGGCTGTGTAATTGGACTGAATTTTCAGTCCCTCTGCTGCTGTCCTAGGGCAGCCTACATCTTCACTTTGCAATCCTATTTTTCAGTCCAATTCATGGTCAACATACCTAAAATGGTCACTAATTGACCACTAAAATTTCCATTACTCAATTCAAATGCCAAGTCCAATTTTCACCCTTAAAACCCTAATTTCTCATTGCAATACACCCATACACCTTAGTTACACACTTCCATTCATTATATATGTGTTTATACACTTTAAACATAAGCTCTAATTCATTCTAAGTCCATCATCAACACTCAATCCTATTCCTTCCTTAGGGCAGCTGAAATCCATGGTATGTATACATATGAATTTAGTCCATTTAACTTACAATTTCATACTAAATTCAAGTCCTTAACATGGAAATAAAGGAATATTAGCATAAGTAAGCACTAACCTTTGCATGAGCTTTTTGTCCCTTCACAATCCTTCATTTCCTTAACTTTTCTTAGTAACCAAACACTTCCCCAAAAGAGGTAGACAATTTTTAATGAAGGCAATTTAGGTTTTAATGGTGAGAATTCATGGGAATGAAAGAGAGATGAAAGAAAATGTTTATGGAGGAGAGAAAGACATTTTCGGCTGGTTGGGAGGATGAAAATGGCTGCTCACGTTTTTTTTCCTTTCCTTTGGTCTTTAATTTGTCTCTTTTAAGTATTTAAGAAAGCTTATTAGCTTGTGATTGGTTGGTAATTTATAAATGACATCATGTGATGTCATTATTTGCATTATTTTGATTTTTTTCTTTGCTTTTCTTTTCTACCACATTTCAATTTAATTTTTAGCAATATTTATTCATATTTTGAGTCATAATAATTATTTACTTAACTGGACAAGTCGGCCAAAAATCACCTCTGAAGGCGAAATGACTAAAATGCCCTCCGTTTGGCTTAACGGGTCAAAATTGTTTGTACCGATTGAAAAATTTTTCTAAATATTTTCTTGGAATTCTAATGCCATAGGAACCTCAATGACCCTTCTCTGGAGTCCCAAAAATTATTTTATGAAAATTTTCCCGGGTCTAGGGCTCCTCGTTGCGAGAACCGCAACTTCCCTCTGGGTTACCCATCGCTTGGGCACCGGCTCATTTGACTTGGTTGTATTTTATTTCTAAAATTTTTACTAAATTTTTCTTATTAATATTTGAGTTAATTATGGTTCCTGACTTTAGTTTAAATATTTTTCCGGACGGTCTAGCTGTCCGGACCGACACCGGTCACCGGAACAGTAGAATGTACGGAGTTGCTACCGGGAGGATGTTACAAAAATGGTCAAAGGACCCATGATTAGATAAATAATTCTAATATGACCACAATGGTCATTCAATAAGGAAACATGAATTGAAATATTAGACAGAACGATAGTAAGGGAAGATTAATATTATACAAACCAATTAAATGTTGTATTATATTGTAAAAAGTCTTACACAAACTCAAAGGAAAGAAGATTATACGATTATATAGAAAGGAGAAAAACTAAGTTTTCACCCCATAGGACCACATAAAGTCCTAAAAAGAGTGGATTCGCTAGCACACGGAATTGCTTACCTCTAAAAAGTGAAATGAAATTAAATTTAACGTATGATGGGGAAACTCATAAAGATCTTGGCACATGAGGTGAAGCAGCTGAGAAATAAATGTATACGTTTAGTTAAGGTGTTATGGACCATTATTCAGATTATGAAGCTATATGGAAATATATAAAAGACATGAGAAAACAAATGTACGACTACTTTAGGATGGATATTGGGAAAAATTTCGCGAATGAAATTTCTTTTAGGGGGGGGGGGGGCAATTGTAACACCCCTATATGCATAGCCTGGTATATTTCACTATTCTGATGACCGGTGTCAGTCCGAATAGTTAAGAGAATTAGAATCACAATTAAGTCACCTAGTAAAACCCTGAATGAGAATAAATAGTAAGTACCAGAAGGTCAAATAGAAAATACAAGAAAAATAAAAGAGATGAAATGTAATTAGGTTAAACGAGCCGGAAACCGTAGTGATGGGTGACCACATCGGGAAGTTACGGCGAAGGCAATTATCGACCCCAGGACCACAGGGAACCCTTGGAATTAAATTTCAAGACATAATTGATGGCCTAATGAGGTGTAATTGACATTAGAAATGTCAAAGAAAATTAATGAATTAGTACAAATAAAAATGAAAAAAATCGAGAAACCAATAAAAATCGGTGTTACCGAAAAATAGGAAATGCAACCCGAAGAGGGGCATTTTGGTCAATTGACACTTAGAGCTAACTTTTAACCTAAATGTCCATGGAAAATAAGTAGTGTTGAATTTTGAAAATTCCATGAAAAATGAAATTTTATGTGTTGTATAACTAAGGAAAATTATGGGGTATAATGTTGAATAATTAAAAGTTTAACATTAACTTAATTTTTTTTTATGGTATTAGTGGACCACTAAGCACTATATAAAGCTTAAGAAATTAGAATTCTCCACTAACATTCTACAACACATTCTTCTTCCTCAAAGTTCATCTTGGCCGAAACCAAGCTCTCAAAATCCTCCTATGGCCGCCTCATTTCAAAGCCAAAATCTCCATGATCCAAGCCTTGATTCCTATATTTTCCTTCACTAAACTTTATTCTCATACCTTGGGCAGCATATTGGGAGCAAAAAGAAGGATTTTTAGGGAAGATTTAATAAGCTTCAAAAATAAGTAATTGCTTGTTTTCAATTCTTGCTTCATTAAAGTTGTAATTGAGGTTGTGTTGAGTTAGATTATGGAAGAATTTGAGGAGTTATGGAGATGCTCCATTTTCAGCAGTTTCATGTTCATGGAAGTTTGGTTTAATTTTTCATGAAAATGGTGATTTAAAGGATTGATTAAAGTACTTAAATGTGTAAGAGTGTAATTAGCATATATGTGTTTGAATTGAGTATTTGAACAATTGAATTTTGGGGTTTTTGAAAGGAATTGTGAGGGCCTTGTGACTTGAGCAATTCGCCAGCATTGTGGAGCATTGAAGAGTGTTTAATTTCATGAAAATTATTGGTGAATTATGGTACTAAAGGTTGAGAAATATGTATGTAATTTATTGTTGGAAATTAGATGTGTTAATTAGGTATATTCATGTGTATGTATTGTTAAAATTAGACTTGTAATTCTAAGTTGTAATTGGTGTATTAAGAATTGTTATATTCTGCCCAAATTAACCAAAATGTGATGTAATGAATGGTTATGATATGTTACCAATTCAGAATTGGGTGTAAGGAATGGACTTATAGCACATGTTAATGGTTAAAAAATATTATATTGTTTTCATGGTTCAAGAAAAAATGTGAATATTCTAAATGCTTTATTTTGATTTTGTAAATTGTGTTTTATATTGAGTTTTAAATTATTAGTTGTGCACCACTGAGTTTACTGCTCAGCGATAGCTTTGTATGCTGTCACAGGTGAAAGAAAAGATAGAGTAGTTGAGTAAGCGTACTTGAAGCTGTGACTTGAAGCTAAGTTGGAGTTGTCTTCGAGTATATCATAGGTATACCCTTGTACATTAGGTTTTGATGTAATCATGTAGCTATATGTATGTAATTACATTCAAGTAGTTGAACAAAAACTTTGTAATATTATTTTTAGGACTTTAATCAAATGTAAATTGTTATAATTTTATTTCTTGTGAGTTTGAATATTTGTAAATTTTGTAATACCAATTTCCTTAATTTCAATGGATGTCAATTTGTAATAAAATGATTTTTGTATTGTAAATGTAAAAGTTTCATCCTTTTTGATTCGTGGATGAAAGAAAGAAAATTTTTTAATAATGATCGTATTTAATTATGTATAATAATTGTTACAGGTGATTTTCAACAGGTTTAAAAGAATTGGTTTTATATAGTTTTAGTCGTTACCACGCAAAATTTCTATAAAATTTTAAAAATGCTAAATTATTTTTAAGTAAATTTCATGGCATGCACTTAAATTGAAGACACTGAAATAATTCTTTTACCACTGCATTAAATACAAAAATGAATTTTGTTTTGTCATACAAAAATGAATTTTGTTTTGTCAAAATCCCTTGTAGTATATTTAATAGATTATCGGTAGGCGAAGTTTGATAATTTATTAGGTACACTACGGATTCATGTCATATCTTACAGAGGGGTAAGGTGTGACACCTTTCCTATTTCTATTAGGATTTATTCCAAATCTATGTTTCTTTATTTCCTAATTAGTTTCTTTGTAATTTCCCTCTTTAGTTTCTTATCACATATGTAATGCTTAAAGACAATTAAGAGATTTCAGATACCTCAGAGAATGAAGAGAAAAGCTTAGCATATGTGCTACCAAATTTCAATTCTTATCAATCTAGTTTGATTGTGTCGAATTACTTAACTTATACAAGGTTCCTTGTGTGGCGTCTACCTTTGAAGATTGGGTTTTTTGTGGCATTCTGAACTTATTAAAGAATTTCTCTCTTCTACTTATCCTTTCATCTTTCTTGTTTTGTTCTTAGCTTCAGTTCATATACATCAAAACTATAAAAATATTTTCTTTTATCCTTTCTTTTTGCTTTGTTGCAAGTTAAAACTAGAAAATACCAAAAGAGTTAAAATCCAACGGTATTCAATTCTTTTGTTTTGAGTGCTCTTACTTGATTTTTACTTATTTCCTATTTGTTTAATGTTAGTTTTCTTATTTCTTTCTCTTAATGCGAATTCCATTTTATTTAATTTGATTGAGTTATTTCCTCCCTCACCAAGGCACATCAGTTTAGTATCAGAGCTTAGGTGGTAGCACTTTGTGTTCTTGAGAGTGCAAACACGTGAGGGAGTGTGTGAATTGAGTGTTGAATGCATATATATATAAAAAAAATGCTTGCAACAGGTTATGAAGAGGTGTTGTCACAACTTCACAACATCATTCAAGCTTCGGAGAAAATGTCTAGGATGTGCAAATTGAAACAAGGTAACAAGTGTGTAGCAGAATATTTGATGAAATTTGTTGGGCGTTATGATTTTCAAGAGCCTCAACAGCAAACAATTGCGAGATTTCTTGTAGGTTTGAGGTATGATATTTTAAGAATAGTTGAATTGCAACAGTTTGATTCTTTGGATGAATTAATTAAACTTGCATATGAGGGAGAATGGCAACGCATGCATAGTACCAAATCAGCTTCTACCTCATCAAATTCCAGCTTAAAAGAGGAGACAAGCTTGCAACTTATTCAAGAAGAAGTTGAGAATAAGCATGAAGTACTCTTGATGGAGAAAAAGCAAAATGACATTATGGAAGAAATTGTTATGTATGCTGATGAGGGAGAATTGTTATCCTTGGATTCCATAGCACAAGATAATGAACTTGAGGAATTAATGACTTTATCAATAATAATTTCCAATGAAGTTTCATTGTCTTTATCAAATTGCAGGTTCGAAGAGGTGCAAATCAAGGCACCAAAAGTTTTTAACACTTTTGTTCCTCTACCCTAAAGAGATCATGCTATATCCAAACAAATAAGAAGAGTGGACCTTTCAAATCTTGTTCTTAATATCCTTAGCAAGGATTTAAGGATAAATCCTTTTCAAGAAAGGGGGTATGATGTGTCTATAAAGGGGGTCAAGAATTTCCTTTAATTTAAGAATCTTGAAGCACGTTCATCACAAGCATGTAAGGTGGAAAGCACATGGGAAACTATTTCATTATGATTGTGTGGGCTTAGTGAAAGCAAACATGTTAAGCTTATTTGGAGTTAAGAAGATTAGGCCCAAATAGCACACACTAATGGGGGATTTATTGGGCTACCTTGTCCACCTTTATTCTTTAAAATTCATGGGTCCATAATATGCTATTATTTATTCACTTTTGGAATCTCATATTAAGGAGATTTTAGTATTTTTGATGCCTTTTATGTTCCTAAATGGATTGGAAGTCAATTTGGCATATTTGGCCACCAAATATTCTCCAAAATTTTCAAAGATTATGGCCAGCAATATTATGGATGAATTTTGACTTGTCAACTCAGAATAAAATCATGGGAGATTATTTCTATCTTGGAAGATCTTGGCTAGCACTTTATTAATTAGGAATCTTTTACTTTTCCTTTCCTATTTCTATTAGAATTTATTCCAAATCTGTGTTTCTTTTATTTCCTAATTAGTTTCTTTGTAATTTTCCTCTTTAGTTTCTTATCTTTGCCTATAAATAGGCTCACATATGTAATGCTTAAACACAAATAAGAGATTTCAGACACTTTAGAGAATGAAGAGAAAAGCTTGGCATAAGTGCTACCAAATTTCAATTCTTATCAATCTAGTTTGATTGTGGCGAATTAATTGACTTATCACAAGGTTCCTTGTGTGGTGTCTACCTTTGAATATTGAGTTCTTTGTAGCATTCTGAACTTATTAAAGAATTTCTTTCTTCTACTTATCCTTTTATCTTTCTTGTTTTGTTCTTAGTTTCAGTTTATATACATTAAAACTACAGAAATATTTTCTTTATCCTTTCTTCTTGCTTTATTGCAAGTTAAAACCAGAAAATACCAAAAGAGTTAAAATCTGACAGTATTCAATTCTTGTGTTTTGAGTGCTCTTGCTTGATTTTTACTTATTTCCTATTTGTTTAATGTTAGTTTTCTTGTTTCTTTCTCTTAATGCGAATTCCATTCCATTTAATTTGATTGAGTTATTTCCTCCCTCACCAAGGCACATAAATATGGCTGTAAGTAAACTTGGGAATTAAGCCAAAACCAACCAATCAAGGTTGAAGGATAGAATGAATCAGATTTAGCCAAGGTGGTTCCAACCAGTCTTGTGCTTATTCTAGCTTGATTTGATGGGCGATTTAAAAAAATCACTTTTAGTAAGTCGAAGTTAGACGATAGCTAAAAATGAAATTACTTGTTTTAAGGATGCATGAGAAAATCTTGGTGCCCTCAGAACATTATCTTAATTTTAGTTATGCTCTCATGGATTTTAGGACTTCTCGGATACTTTAAGACTTTGAGCGGTTTGGATAAACATAGGAATTGAACGAATGAATCGGATTGAACCAAAGTGGTTCCAGTCAGTTTTGTGCTTATTCTAACTTGATTTAATGGTGGATTGAAAAAATCACTTTTAACAAGTCAAAGTTAGATAGTAGCTAAAAACAAGATTACTTATTGTAAGGATGTGTGAGAGAATCTTGGTGCTCACTATAGTTTTATCAAGATGCTGAGTCCTATCCCTGAGTGTTGTATGTGTGCATTTCTATCTTTTGATAAAAAAAAAAAAAAAGATAAACCCTTAGAGCATTATTTTCATTTTAGTTATGTTCTTATGGGTTGTAGGACTCTTTGGATGCTTTCAAACTTTGAGCAAAGGTTTGGAAGAGCTACTGGATGCCTTAATTTTAAAATGGGTGTGAAAGATGGCTGCCAACTTTTTTTTCTAGGGTTTTCGATTAAGTGTGAGAGTGTGAGTTTTTGGGTTTTAGGGAGGATTACTGGCTGCTAGGATTAACTCTCTAGGTTGCTAGGAACTTCCAAGATAGGGAAATAGGAAGGAAAAGAAAAAGGTTTATTTAAGGATAGGGGAGAGGCTATCTTAATGGGAAGGTGATCACTTCCAGAAGGGAAAAGAATCTCCTTCCTTTTCAACTGATTTTCCTTCCTTGATTTCAACAACCCTATCGTCTTCTTTCTTTCGTTTGTTTTTCTTTCTTTTTTTTTTTTTCCTTCAATCTTCCTCTTTAATTACCAACTTCACATAAATGTACTTTGCTACCCCAAATGTCAAATATGCTTAGCCAAATGGGCTAGGAAGCCTAGGCTTGTTGCTGTCTTGTTTTTTGGATAAGACTTAGTTGAAGGCTTTCCTTGGCCCATTTAGATTTAGGAAGCCTAGAGCAAGCTTTGGTCATCTAAATTGAGGTTTTGGCCTAGTTCAGGCTCAGTTCGATATCTAAGGTCCATTTCTCTAGCTCTTTTAACTCTCAGTCATTCGAAATCCTAATTTAATTGCATTTTTTGTCTTTTGCTCATTTTTTTATTATCTAGAGACCTTAATTTCCTTTGAATTTTTCATCGTCAAGCTTTTCACTAACTCTAATCATGCATGCATGGAAGAGTACAAAAAATAGACGTCTATCACTAACATAGAAACATGGCATATTTAGGATTTTTTTTTATTTGTTTTTGTATGCTTAAAACTTCCCTTTACATTATTTTAAACCATGTGAAATCTATGTGTGCTATAAATTGTATGCATATGCTTGTCCCAATAATCCAATAAATGAATGCTAAGAAAGACCTAATAACATGATAAGTAAAGGTAGGCCCAATACTTTTTATTAGTAAATCTAGGCAAAAAAGATGTCTAATACATTTCCTTCTTCGTACCTAATATTTTGAACTTCATGTCCGTTGGGTTATAGTAGACCTCTGCGAGGGGTATACTACGACTAACATTCTTTATTTGTCCTAATTATTGTGTTATTAAACTTGGATTAGACTAACTAGTCGGATCGATGAATCAAACCTCAAATTGATTTGAATTTGTAATTAAACCAAATAAGCATGTGATTTAGTGTAACCCAATTGATTTGGATGGTCAAAATTGGTGAACCATGTTACTCGGCCGGTTGAACCAATTAATGAATTTTTTTTTTCAACAAGGTGAATTGAATCCAAAACCTCATAAAAGGTTTTTAAAGTCACAATTAAGCTAACTTGATAGTTATATATTAACTATTTCAATATATATATATATATATATATATATATATATATATATATATATATATATATATATATTTCATAATAATACAATAAATGTTTATAAAATAATTTTTTTGTTAATATATTGATATTTCAAAAATAATAAAAATAATTAAATTTATAGAAATTTTTATGTATTATTCATAAGTATTATATATAATTAATAATAATATTTAAAATTGAATCATTTTAAAATTTAAAAACAATATTAAGATTTATGCAAATTTAAATAATTAAAAATTAAATAATTAGTTATTTATTTATATTAATATGTTATATTTAATTAGTTTATATTTAGTTACTTATTTTTTTTTAATAATTCACTAGTTGAATATTGATTCATTAATCTTATCTTTTTAGTGGGTTAACCTCCAAATCGGGTTTAATAACATTTTTATGTTATTTTTTGAGTGGTGACTCTTATCAATCATTTGTAGCATACTCTTAAGCACCATAAAAATGTTAGAGAAAATTATGCTAAATAGGTTATGGTGAAGATGTGCAGCTCATGACCTATTAGTATTCTTTTGTTGGACCCTTTTGCATCATAACACTTGCACACATTATAAATCTCGAGTCAACCATGTAGCCTCATGAGAGTAAAATGAGGAGGCTTAATCCCATTTGACCTTAAGAAATTGGTTTACTTTTACAACTCACAAGCATGAATCCTTTGAGAAAAAATTATAAAATGAAACTGATATATGTGTAATAATTTCATTGTAATCATTGATTGTGGTGGGTCCCATACGAGTCTCATCATAATCAATGATTATAATTAAATGTTGCATGTACAACGGTTGCACTAAATAAAAATTCGTTATTTGAGATGTATAAAGACTATTGTTTGGTCGTTTGTACTATTGGCCTCATGGCAGGGACGAAGAGAACTTAAGGTCAAATTTCAAAAATTTTAGAAGTATAATGGTAATTTTCTAAAAATAGATAATTTATAGGGTAATTTATACTGTAGTATTTAATATTTATTGAAATGTAAAACTTAGTCTATATATTTTCAAAATGAAACAAATTAGTTTCTCAACTTTTAATCGTCATGTCATTTTAATGGATCAACAATTTAATCATTGGTTTTTTAAAATCAAACAATATAGTTTCTATTTTTCTATATATATATATAGTTGAGTGTGATAAAAAACATTTAAAATTAGGATAGTTAAAATAAATTTCTTTTTTTAAGTAAATTTATTTTTTATGATTTTTTTCAAAAAATAAATTTGAGACAAATTGGATAAATTTATCAATTTTAGATTATCATAGTAATTCATAATATAAAACATTTGTTATATTTTTAAATTAATAATAATTTCATTTAATTTTTAACAAGCTAATTTTATTAAAAAATTAAAGTATTTAGTTTTATCATTATAGATTAATTGCAAACTTTTATAAAAAATTCTTTTATCAACTTTTATTTATTTAATAAATAATATATTTTAATTAGGCTTATTAACTAAATTTTTGCCTATATCACTACCTCGGGGTCATCAGAAACATGTTAGCGAAACGTCTAACCCAAAATTATAAGCATGGAACAATCATGGACTTAGAAACATGTAGCCTTGAGTACCATTTTGCATTTGATATGTGAAATTTGTGAACTTTCATATCTGATACGAGTGAATAAGATGTATTCCGACTAGGAGGGGTCAAGTTAAAGGCCAATAGGATGGAGATACAAAAGCGCAATCGGCCTACATATCAATAATGCAAGCAGTCCAATTTTGTAACACCCTCATTTTAGTAGTCCGTACATTCTACTGTTCCAATAACTAATGTCTGTCCAGATAGTTAGAATGTCTAGAAGTATACTTAGATCACATAGAGAAACCATAAATAAAATTGATAAAGATCAAATGTAGTAGGAAGAAAACAAGTGAAATAAAACCTAAATCGATTAAATGAGCTGAGGTCCCGATGATGGTTGACTGACCAGGGAAGCGACTGCGAGCTCAGTTGCAACTCTAAATTCGTGTGGGACCCCATGACATCCTAGGTTAAGGGATAATTGTGAAGCTATTAAAAATGTGAAACCATAGAAAAGAAAAAGAACAAGCTAAAATATGGGAATCAGAACTTAAGTATTCATCAAGCATTAGTAGAAAGATGAATTATTACAGATGAGGGGCATTTTGGTCAATTCACCTTTAAAAGTGACTTTTGACCTAAATGTCCATTAAAATGTATGAGATTAAAATAATAAAAAAGTAATTAAAAATATAGAGATATAAGGGAAAAGAAAATGAAAGAAATAAAATTCAAGTTTAAAATGAATTTATGACATCATCATGATATAGGAATGATATAATTAAAATTATAATTTTAAATTATTAAATTTTAGGGATAAATATTGTTACAAAGGGACAAAAAATTAATTAAAATAAAAACAAATTCACTCTCTTCTTCCTCATAAGGCAGTCGGCTCATCTCTCCCTCACTCTTCTCTCATTTCCCTCCATTGATGAACACATAAAGATTGAGTTTTTGAGTTTCCTTCCGTAAACAACCAAGCCACCAAAGTGAAGTTTTGCTATTTCACCTTGGTAGGAAGATTGGGAGCAAGAAAAATAAAGAAGAAGTGAAGATTTGAAGACCTAAAAATTTGGTCAATTATGATAAGTGTAAGTTAACCTTAGATTAGTCTTTAGTTCATGAAATTAAGTTGAATTGAGTGGAAATAGCATGAGAAAACTTGAAAAACTTGCATGAATTCTAAACCCAGATTTTGGCCAGCCATCGAGGGGAATAGGGTTTGAGGTGTTTTGAACAAATTGGACATGAAATCTAGTGTGAGTAATGATGTATGCATGATTAAGGTATTGAGATGGCAGGAGTTTGCATGAATTGGTAAGGTGGATGAATTAGGGTTTATGGAGAATTAGGGTTTTATTGTATGTTACTCAATTGATGTTTGTAACGATAAATTTTGGTCATTTGAAATGTCTTGAGTGTGAATTAGTATAGAATTGATGAATGGAATTAATGGATTGGCGGTGTGCCATAAGCTGGAATTCTAGACAGTTTGAGTCCAGTCCACTTAGATGGTTATAAGTTGAGTTATATAGCTCCAATTGGTATGAGGCTAATTAGAGATGAAACTTAAAACATAGGGCTATAATTTTCATGAGGAGACCTTGTCCAAAAACTAACCATAATTTTCCCTCCTTGAATCCGGAATCGGTGTTTTGGACCTGACCAGAAATGACCAAATGAACAATACATTTTCAATTAGGTATAACTCATAGTAGACATCTCCAAATTAGGTAATTCTTGAACCAATGGAAACTTGAAACCTAGTATAACATTTCTTATGAAGATCATAAACCCAAATTATGACCCTAACTTGGTCAAATTGCTAAGCAGAATTAGTCCATCAAATCGGCCTGATTCTGGACTAACCTAGAAATCCTAGACAAATGGCCATCCTACCAGTTTTGGCAAAAATGCCCTAACTTGGGCTACAAAATTGCAAATGCAGTGATTCTAAAGCCAAATTGTTCATAACACATAGAACTACAATTTTTGTGTTTTGACCAAAACTCAGATCCTAAAGTAACTTGGGGAAATTGTTAGGAGAGGTCAGGACATCCCAATCTAGAACTCCTGCACTAGAATCATTTTAGTTGTTTGACCCCAGGATAGTAATTAGACTATAACTTTCAATAGAAAATTCGAAATGAGATTAGCTAAAATGATCTAAAAACCTAAGAATCAGGGCTACAACTTTTGTTGAGGAACCTTACTCAAATTCTTGATGTAAAATCCTTAAATGTTAAATGCAAGAGCTGACCTGAACTTGAAATCCTGAATATACAGGGCTGATAAGTCTAGGTTAATTAAATTGCCATAACTCACCCTATACAGCTTCAAATTTAGAAATTTTTTAACCTGTGTAACCATGAGACATAGGGAAACAACTCATATGAAGAATACTAAGCCAAATTATGACTATAACTAGTCCAATTAGCTTGACAAAGTTGAGTTCTAGAATCTGCCCTGATCTATAATAGTATTGGTCATTGGACCAGTACTGGGTAAATCGACTATCACTAGAGCTACAAAACTCCAAATGGAGTGATTGAAATTGCAAAATAAAGCTAAGACATAGAGGAACAATTTTGATGAAGAATATCTCAGTAAATTATGACTAGAACTAGGCTGAAATTGGGTTCTAAAGTCAAGGTTCAAAACTATCCAGAATCCAAAAACAACTAGAACTTGGGAAGTCATTACAATTTTATTTAGTTAACTATAAATGGGACTTAGAATGAGTATTAAAGTTTGGTAATTGTATGATTTCAATGGACAAAGAGACTTCCAAAGAAGGGAAGGCTTATGTAACACCCTTATATTCAGTAGTGCATTCTACTGTTCCGGTGACCAGTGTCTGTCCGAATAGCTAGAATGCTTAGAACTACGCTTAAATGTTAGTGAGGAGATATGAAATAATGAAATAAAATAGAGAAAAATACAAGAAAAATAAAGGAAAAATAATAGCAATGAAATGTAACTAAGTTAAACGAGCCAAAAACCGTAGCGATGGGTGGCCGCACCGGGAAGTTACAGCGAGGACTGTTGACTAGCCCTGGACCGTGGCGAACCTTAGGAAATATTTTTAAAACTTAAATAAACATCTATTAAAGTATAAATGACATTGGAAATGTCAAAGAAAAATTAATTAATTAGTACAAAGAAAAATGAGAAATCGAGAAACCGACAAAAATCGGTGTTATCGAAAAATAGGGAATACAACCCGAATAGAGGCATTGTGATCGTTTGACACTCCGAATTGCCTTTTGACCTAAACTTCCATTAAAAATAAATGATATTAAACTTTGAAAATGTCATGAAATTAAAATTGTGGTACATTATAGGAATAGTAAAAGAATCGAGGTAAAATGTGTGAATTGTGAAACTTTAATTTATTAAATCTTAAAACTAAGTTAGTGCTCCACTAAGGGGAATTAATGGACATTAAAATACAACATTTGGGATAGTAGATATCATCATCTTCAACCTATCACCATTCAGCCGAAACCAATCCTCCATGGAAGCTCCATAGCCAAACCTCACGCAAGCCACATGCACTCCCATTCTAAGCTCCATTTCACCATAGTTTCTTCACTAAAGTTTTGTCTATACACCTTGGGGAGGAGATAGGGAGCAAGAAAGAAAGGTTCTGATGAGTTTTTAACAAGCTTCAAATTGAGTAAGTGCTCATTTCCTCTCCCTTTCTTCATCAAAGTTTGTGTGGGTGTTGTGGTGAGTTGATTTATGGAAGAAATGTTGAGGTTTGATGTGTTAGGGTGATGTTCCATTTTCGACAGCCATGGAAGTTCAAGATTTTTAGCTTGCTTTTACATATAATTGATGAGAAATCATGTTGATTAATGTCATAAGATGTTTTAGCCAATGTATTTTATGTGTATGTGTGAAGTATAAATGTAAAGTGAGATCTTGTATTGAAATTGAGAAACTTATTGTATATGAGCAATTGGGCAGCCTTGTGATGCATGGTAGAGTGTTTAAATTCATGAAATAGTTTAGTGAATTTTGGTACCAAGGATGGTAGAATGTGTATGAGATTATTGATGAGAAATTAGATGTGTTAATGAGAGGTATTCATGTGTATGTATCGTTGAAATTGGATATTGTGAAATGGAAGTGTAATTGATGTATTGTGAATTATTATATTCTGCCCAAGCTGACCTAAATATGATGTGTTGAGTGGTTATGGTTAGTACCAATTCAGAATTTGGTAAAGAAGTAGACCTATAACAAGGTTAATGTGTATTTGGATTGGTGTTTGAGAGACATGTAAAGGGTAGTATGCAAATGAGCCTATAACCCTAAGTGTGTGACTCCAATTGGAATAAGGCCAATTGGAGGTGAAAGTAGGCACAAAATGTGCCAACTTTTATGTTGAAAGCCTACCAAAATTCTATTCTGAAAGTGACATGAAAACTGACCAAATCTGGATTTGTGATTTTGCAAACCTGAAAATTGACCATTTGAACAGCAGTTAGTATTTTGGCCATAACTCACTCAAAACAGGTCCAAATGACCTGAAATTTATAGGGTTGGAAAGCTTAGACATAGGGCTACATTTTTTTTTTTTTGAGACCACCAAACCCAGAAATGACCATAAGCAAGTCAAAATGCTTGCACAATTTCAAGTATAAAAATTGTCAGAATCGGAAATGACCTAAAAATGACCTAAGTTTGCCATTTTAGTGCAATCTATCCAGTAATAGTAAAATGACCATAACTTGGTCTAGTAAACTCCAAATGACCTAAAATTTATGGCAAAAGTTCACTAAGACATAGACCTAGAAGTTTGTGATTCTGACCAGAACCCAAAAATCGAGGGAACTAGGTCATCCGGCTAGGTCAAAACAGCATATCGAAATCCGATAAATTGCAATAAAATGCAATACAATTGAAAATGAAATTGTAACATATACCAACACTAAAGGACTACAAAATGTGACATATTGGTAACATTAAAATTTATTCCCCCGGAGTGCATCAAAGGTCAACATTATAGGTTGACTAATGAAAGCAATAGTATTAAATAAATTTAATTATTAAACTTTATTGTTAGAGACAATTTAACTGAGTACTGAAACACTTTAAATTGTGTGTTTCAGTTAGCAAAGACTCAGGGAAGGGGAAAGAAACACTGAGTCAAGGCCAAGAGGCTACTCATCAAAGGTTTGTGCACAACAGTTATTTCTTTTGAATTTTCAATTGAAATAAATTATGACAAGTTGTATGTTATTGTTTAAATTGTGGAAAATTATTTGCATAGAATTTGATGGATACTTATTGCGTGAAAAATATTGCAAATGGTTTGAAATAATAGCTATCCTGTATATTTGATTGAATTCCTTGCTAGCTTGTCTAGTGGGACGAATTGGCTTTGAATTCCCTCCCTGGCTAAAGTGTTGAGGTGTGTGCCAGTTGAGGACGAATAGGATGAGTACTCATATAATTGCTAGCTAGTTATGTTATTCTTCACTAGCCATTGGCTTTTGGGACGAATTGGACTTTGGAATTATGATTAAGCTGTGTGTGTGATTTATTGATATTCATTGAGACATTGTGAAATGGAGTTTAATTCTTTATGACATTCTCTTTCTTTTGAATTTAACTGTGATTTTAAGTATCCAAAGTTTATATGATTTATGGTTTATGGTTTTACATTGTATTTTCTTAATGTTGTGCACCACTGAGACATTGGCTCAGCGATAGCATTTTCATTGCTGTCACAGGTAGACAGACAGACAAAGCAGCAGAGTAGGCTACTTGTGCTACATTTTGGGATTCTGCTAGGTATATTGAGTATACCACCTTTTTGTAATTTTTCTTATAATGTATGTGCATTGTATGTATATATTGTACTTGGTCTTGAGCAGTTGTAAACTAAAGTTGTAATATATTTATTTCTTATCTTAACTTTTGAACTACTCAGTCATTTTGTAGTCTATCTTTGGAAATGCTGAAAATTGATATTGAATTGAGTTTGACAAATATTGAGAAAATTGATTAGTGTTGAGCCATATTGGAGTTTGGGATTGAACAAATATATTGGAAGTGCTTTTTCCAGGTTTTTTAAGAACTGTTTTATTCAAAATACAGATGGCACTCTGCCGAAATTTTTATTGAAATTACTTATACTTCAGATTTGTTATTTGGTTTCACTTCAGTTAAAAAAAAAAAATTAACACCTGTAACACCTGTCAAAAGTGCTCACCACTGCAAAAAGAAATAGGAAAAAGGTTTAAAATCCCTTGTGGTGTATTTAATGGGTTATCAGTAGACAATGTTAGGTAATTCATTAGGTATACTACGGGATCATGTTATGCTTTACGGAGGGGTAAAGTGTGACAGCTTAGGATAAATAAAGAGATCCATTTGAGGTTTGTGCACAACTAATCCTTTGCTTTGTTTTTCACTTTGAATTTGATTTAAATGACTTATTATAAACGAGTTTGAATTTTCCCCTTGCAATTTGAGAATTTTGATTTTGTGAAATGAAATTTTAATCTTGGAAAGGTGGATGTTGGCCCCTTTTATATTATTGTAGTATGGAGGTGGGCCGGTTTTGAATGAAATTTGAAAGTTTTTTGAGAATTTGTATGTTGCTAACCCTTTTGGGTACTTGTTTGAATGAAATGTGATAGTGAACATGGTTTGAAACCATAGATGGCATGACTATGTGATTTTTATTCCTCACTAGCTTGCCTAGTGAGATGAATTAGATTTGTTTTCCCTCTCTGGCTAAAGTGTTGAGGTGTGTTGCTAGTTGAGGACGGATTGAATGAATAATCATATTTGCTAGCTAGTCCTTATATTCCTTATTAACCTTTGGCTATTAGGATGAATCAGAAATTTGTGTCATGTTCTAAACTATGTGTTTTTCAGCAAACTTGTGTTTTATGATTGTTTGGAATAAAATGTGATTTTATTAAATGATTCTCTCATTTTAGAGAAATTGTAATATTTTCCATGTGTTTGAAACTATGATTTATATTGGGCTTTAAAATTTTAAGTTGTGCACCACTGAGTGTAATACTCAGCGATAGCTTGTTCATACTATCGTAGGTAAGGAGATAGATAAAGCAGTAGAGTGAGCTGCTTATGGCGCAGATTAGAACTACATTTGGACTATTATCAGGTACATCAATTATACCCTTTGTAAATTTCCTTTTTGATGTAAATTGATCTGTATGTGTATATAGATAGATGAGCAGTTGTACAAATAAAAGTGTAATGATATTGTATCCCTTTTGAGTTGTAAATTGAATATAAACCTTTATTTTGATTTGTATATGAATTGAGCACATTTTATGAGCAATTGTGAAATGAAATGAAATGTTTGAATTGGATTGAATTCAATTATGTACAAGATATTTTATAAATTGAATTTCACAGGTTTAAAAGAACTATTTTCTTGTATTTTTTGCCATAACCACGCAAAATTTTTACAAAACTTTAAAAATGCTAAATTATTTCCAAATAAATTTTATGGCATGAATTTGAACTAATTACAATTTTAATATTGCTTTTCTCACCATGCCAAACTTAAACAGGAAATTGATGTGTAAAACCCCTTGTAATATATTTAATAGATTATCGGTAGGTGAAGTTTAGTGATTTATTAGGTATACTATGGGGTCATGTTATGGCTTACTAAGGGATAAGGTGTGACATGTTTTAGTGGTATCAGAGGATGTTTTTGAAATGAGTTTTGAACTGTGAATTTGAATTAACTTTTAATTTGTACAGCTGCTCAGTTGTCCTTGAATGATACATACATTACATTTATGTCTTGAATATAGACTAATGGAGAGAATTCTCCTTTTTATTGGTTATCAGGAAGTAGAAATCCCTGTGAATTAAAATGGAAGAATGGGATCACTCAGTAGAGCAATCAGTTGCAGCTGAGGCACAGGGGGAGGCCCCAGCTCCTTAGAATGCTGGTGGGTCAGCTGCACGAGTTCCATCAATGTAGCAATTCCCCACACAATTCGCCTAATAAATGGCCACACTCTTCCAACAAATGGCTGTAAATATGCAAGCACAGGCCCCAGTTTTAACATCCCTGTTTGTATAGCCTGGTATATTTCACTATTTCGATGATCGGTGTCAGTCCGGACAATTAAGAGGATTAGAACCACACTTAAGACAACTAGATAAGCCCTAAACACAAATAATTAGCAATTGTCAAATGGTTAAGTATAAATAAGAAAAACAGAACATAAGAAGTTAAATGAGTCGAGAGTCACAGCGATGGGTGACCTTATCGGGAAGGATTGCGAAGTTGATTTAAACTCAAATTTCAAATTGTAAAATGTGACGCTGCGGTCTTTAGGACTATTGCGAACATAGTGGAAAAGAGAATATCACAAAAAAGAAATATTAAGCCGGTCAAATAACTAGGTCAGGGATCTGGAAGAAATATTGAATTATTTGCAAACCGGGTCGAACCTGCGAGGGGCAATTTGGTCAATTGACCCCGAGAGCTGACTCCTGACCTAACTGTCAAATAAAATCAGAGAAAAAAAAATTTCAGAATCGAGAATTAAATTAAAGAACTAATGAAAAAATAAATAAATAAAAATAAAAAGGAAAAGTGAAAGGTGATGACATCATGTATGACATCATGCATGATGCAATAAACACTAATTAAAAAAAATAAATTTGGATAATTTGTGGCCTTCCATAAAGGATAAATTAATAAAAGAAAAAGAAAAAAAAGAAAAAAAAAAGAGAGTCTTCTTCATTGCCGTCCCTCTCTCTCTCACTCTCTCCCTCACCCATAAACCTCCATTAAAGCTCTTTTGTGAGCTTGAAAATAACAAAATTCCACCATAAAAAAATAGTCTACCCTATATAAAACTTGATTGGGCAACTAGAAAGGAAGGTGCAAGGGAAAGAAAGAAAAGAAAACTTGAAGGAAAGGAAGAAGAAAATTCTGTATTCAAGGTAGTAATTCAAACTTCAACCTTTTAATTTAATTATTTTGTTTGTAGCTTAACTAACTTAGAAATCTACTTAAAATGAAATGAAAATAATTGTTGGAGGATTAGAAGTAAATTCGGTCATCTAGGGTTTGCCATGGTAATGTATGAATTTGCTTGAATTAATAGTGTAGATAAACTTTTATTAGTGTGGAAGTGATGTTGGTATGCTTTCAATTAGTTAAATGTAACAAAATTGGTGACCAAAATGTGGTATGTGAGTATAGTTGGAATTCCCATACTTATTAAACCTTAGAAAGTTAACAAATTGACTTGAATAGTGTCATGAATAGCAACCCCGAAATACAAAATTTAAAGAATGCCAAGTTTAGCATATTAAAGCTAGGTATAAGTGAATTTGAATTTATTTTTGGATTTATGATGAGTTGTGATACTGAAACACTGTGAAACTGTGTGTTTCAGTAGAAAAGAATACCGGGAAAGAACCCAAGGAATCGAGTCAAGGCCAAGAGGAGACTCGCTTAAGGTTTGTGCAGAACATAGAATTTCTGTAAATTTTCTCCTCCACATTGTTTTGAATTAATTGAAATATTGAATTGTGATATCATTATCTTGAAATGTTTATTTTGCTTTTAATTTAAATTGTTGAAAGTTTAATTGTTTATATTTGAAATGGCATCAAATGTTTAGTAAATTGTTAAGATAGTTTTGAAACCACAATGTCATGACCATATATTTGAATACCTCACTAGCATGACTAGTGGGGGAAATCAGTTTCAAATTTTGATTCCTTCTCTGGCTGAAGTGTTGAGGTGTGTGCCAGTAGAAGAAGAAAAAGAATGGGTTCCCATATATTTGAGCTAGTTAGCCTTGTGTTGTGACTTCTCCTTAGCCTCTGGCTATTGAGATTATATTTGTTTCGAATGGCATGATATAACTGTGTGTTTTTATGAAATGTGTTTTGAGACCTTTGAAATGAAATTATTTGGATTAAAATCATATAAATCATGTTTTGTATTTATTTCCCATATTCCGTTTAATTTTTGAATAAGTATGATTTAAATTTTGCATAAAGGTTATTTTAGTAGGTTGTGCACCACTGAGTCCTAGTACTCAGCGATGGCTGTTATTGCTGTCGCAGATATAGAGACTAGAGGAGCAGCAGAGTGAGCTGCTGAGGATTATGGAGTGACCTACCCTGAAGTTCTATCGAGTATATTTTATACCCTGATTGTAAAAATTATTTTGATGTATGTAATGTATGTAAATGTAGAAAATGGTCACGAGCAGTTGTATAAAGTTGTATAAAGCTTATGATAAATTTTGATTTAGATTTCTCTTAATGTAAATTTCTGTAATGATGTATATAAATTGTTTTATCTTTAATGAAATATGAATGGAAGTATTTTGTTTTAATTTGAATGAAATTGATTAATAGTATTTTAATGATTGTTGAATTTTGGAAATTGAGAAATGATGTTGAATTTGGTTGGGATGGTTGTGGAAATTGATGAAGTTGTTGAGATAAAGTATTGGAAGTGCTTTTTATAGGTATTTGAAGAACTATTTTCTCAAAATACAGACAGCACTCTACCGAAATTTTTATAAAATTTGCAGAAAAATAAAATGGACAAAAATTTTAACTAGTTTATAAAATCTAAATAAATGTTTTAATACCTATTAGAAAATGCTCACTACTTATAAAAGTAAGAAAATTGTTTTAAAATCCCTTATAGGGTACTTAATGAGTTATCGGGAGGTGAAGTTCGGTAGTTCATTAGGTATTCTACGGGATCATGTTATGCCTTACAGAGGGGTAAGGTGAGACACCAGTGTAACCACCAAAAGTGCAACCATCACCTCCTGCCAAATAATATGATAAGTTAATGAAATATGGGGCTGCTGAGTTCAAGGGTACAGTAGATCCGTTGGAAGCAGAACAGTGGCTTGAGAGGATGGAAAGGATTTTTAAGAAGCTACACTGCATGGAAGACTTAAAATTTGAATACTCAGCTTCTTTACTACATGGGGATCCGTATGAATGGTGGAAAACCATTCCCCACAGCCTAGTGGAACCCCTAGTGTTGACATGGAATGACTTCCTTAGAGAGTTTAGACAGAAATACATCCTAGATACTTATGTAGATATGAAGCTACAAGAATTTTTGAGTCTGAAATAGGGGAACAGAACAGTGGTTGAGTGTGAGAGGGAATTCTCCTATTTAAGCCACTATGCTGGAAGCCTACTCACCACCAGCAGGGACAGATGCAAAAGATTTGAGTATGATTTAAAGCTTAGTTTGAGGTTACAAATAGTGGAGTTTCAGCATAAGAACTTCTCTTAATTAATATCCTATGCCCTAGAGCTAGAGAGGATAGAATCAGAAGGGGAATCAGAGAAGGGGACGACAGAAAAATAGAAGAGTGGGAAGCCTGGGGGTCAGAGTTCCAGTGGTAATTCAGGTAAGAGGAAGAACTTTGGGGGACATAGTAGCAGAAATCTAGTAGGGGAAGGTTCTCAGGATAGAGACCACTTAGATCCAGTCAGCAGACATCCAGAAGTTCCTTCCCTCCTTGTCTCTATGAGACGTGTGGTGTAACACCCCTTACCCATCTATAGTGTAGCCAAGCAAGACATGTTATACTCAGTGCCGGAGCACCCTATCTTATCTTACTTTATTCTTTTAATAATTTGTTTTAGTTATATTTTAATATTAATTATTTTTCTAAGGAGAAACTAGCGGAGTTTCCCCTGTTTCTATTACCATTTGGCGTATTTTACTATTCACCTGCTTGAAATTTTCAATAATATTTTACAATAAAAATATCATCATTTAGAATATCATCCATATATATTATGCCCATAATCATTTCCATACATTTCTATTCATACTCAATTCATATGTAAAAATTCTCAAATTACATAAATTTACATGATTTATAAACTAATTACACAAATTTATAATTTACATAATATACAAATTAATTTCAGATGAAATAGCTAATTTATTAATTTACAACATATGCACATTAATTACAATTTCCTAGTTTACATTACAACATACGAAATTTTTATAATATACAAAATACATAAAATGACTTATATGAGCCCTATCTATATGCATTGTTGAGAAGGTGACAACCTTAAACACTCTGCAGATTAGAACTCCAAAATCCCAGTCTAATATCCACTGGGCTTTATCTTCAGTACTTGCGCGAGAAAACAAATCCATCGCGCTAAGCATCGCTACTTAGTGGTGCAATAATATAACAAAGAAAATAATATACAATAAAGACAAAACCGAAGCAATATTTGGATGCTCAAGAATTAATTTAATTTTGTGTGAGATTACTAATATTAATTATCAGTTATCCTAATTTGTCCTTCTTTAAAAATGCTTAGTGTATAAACTTTATAGTAATAATATATACAATAGTCAATTATTTAACAATATTAAATTTAGTCTTAAATTATTATGAGAAACGCATTTATAATATTTATTTACGTTCTACTTCTTTTGCAAATCTTCTTATCATTTCACTAATTTATTTTTAGGTATTTTTAATCATTGCATAGTAAATAAAATTTTTAAAACTAATTCTAGTTTCTTTCTTATTCATTCATTTAATTCACATTATTCTTAACAAATTTCACTATCCAAGTAACCTATGACAGGCTGACTAAACTAGATAAATGGGTCCTGGGCACTGGGCACTGCAGTGCCTCGGGTTGTCATACCATGGGACGTGTAAGCTCAGAACGTCAACTACGTATGCAATCAGTATGGCTAAAAGCCATGATAACATATCAGTATGGCTAAAAGCCATGATAACAGATAATCCATAAATACGGGCATAAAGCCTTACGTAGTATTGCTAAAACAATACCCTATTGGCATACCAATCTATCCAATCTGACACATGTGTCTGGGCAATACATGGGCACATAAGTACCATTAAGTGTTATTATGTTTTATTATTTCATTATTTCATTATAAGCTCCAATAATAATTTATAATATTTCAATTCTATTCCTACCAGAAGCATAAATTTCTAAAATACAATTCTACATAATTTATGCATTCATTATAATTTATACATTCATTTGATCATTCATATGATCACAATTCACATCAATTATCCTTATATAACATTGTACTCAAAGTATTTTTCCTTTCTACAATAATAAGAACTAATTTCTTATTCATATATTAATATAATCCATTTATTCATTACACTATTTATCTAACTTATCATTTGTAATTTAAGTTTTGGTTATTTGCATTAATATTATTGAGATGATTATTTACCTTACTATTCACTCAAAAAGTGGACTTTTTCATACCTAGTAAATATGTTAATCCTAGTTACACTAAGATCCCACATTTTAAGTTCTAAATTTGTTAGCATTGATTGCCAATTGCACTTTAAAGCCTCCTAGAAGTATTTTAAAAAATTTAGTTTTTGTGTCTTATGTTTACTATTCCATTGGTCTAAGCTACAGTGAGAATTTGGCAAAATTTTTTTCATCAAAATTGTTCCTTTATGTGTCTTCTTAAATTCCCTTTTTGAATCACTCCATTTGGAGTTTTGTAGCTCAAGTTATGGCCTAAATACCATAACTGGCCGGATTGAAATTTTCCAAAATTTCTGGGCAGAACCAATTTTGGTAGTTTTGGTGTCCTGACTTTGGTGGAAATTTTCATTAAGTTCTGGTCAAAATTTGGATTTATGGTCTTCATGAAAGTTGTCCTAAATGGTCTAATATTTCCATTGATATAAAATTTAGGTCAATTGGACTTTTCTACACTGAATTATGACCGTACTGTTCATTTGGTCAATTTTTCCAGGTCAATAATTGGTTACCCAGATTTTGCCAGTTTTTAGGTCATTCTAAAGTGGTTTTCTGGGCAGGCTTCCTTCATCAAAGTTGTGTCATTATGTGTATAGTTTCAAATCTAATTGGCCTTTCACTAGTTATAGCAACCTACCCCAAGATATAACCATCTAAACACATTGGACTCAAAGGGTCCAGAATCTCAACAACAAGGCAGCATACCAAAGCTATTTCTAATGCCATAACTCACTTCAATTTATGGTTAACTTAACTTAAATGGTCACTACTTGACCATTAGAGCTCCAATGAAACCTTAAAACACAAAACCCCCAATTGATCAGAAAACCCTAACTATCCCTAATTCATGCATATCACATGAACTACCATCTTTACTCCATTCACACTTCTCAAATACCATCACTAAACCAATTTAATTCAATTTAAACCATCAACATCATCACTTCCTTAGGGCTGTCGAATTCCATGGTGCTCATACACATAAGTTTTATTTCAATTTTCTTACAATTTCATGCTCAATTTAAGTCCCTAACATGGAATAAAGAGAGAGATATGCATAAATAAGCACTAACCTCTTGTAGCTCAAATCCAAGCTAACTAAGACTTCAATTTTTTCTTCACTTTCTCATTCTTTCTTGGCTACCAAACACTTCTCCTTGGTGTGGGTGTAATTTTTAGTGAAGGTGGTTAGGGCTTTTAGTGTGAGAGAAGGGAGACTTTTTAGCTAAAAAGCTTGAAAAATTCATGGAAAGTGCATCCATGGAGGTCGGCCAAAGTGAAGAAGAAAGGGCAGATTGGTTTTTCTAATTTTGACCTCTTTTTCCTCTTTTTAATGTGTTAGTGGTGTGCTTGTTAAAATTTGATTGGCTAAGGGGTCTTTATGACATCATATTATGTCATAATTAGGTATTTATTTTCATTTTCTTTTTCTTTCTTTTCTACTCATTTTTAATTAAATTTTTAGTAATATTT
Source organism: Hevea brasiliensis (assembly GCF_030052815.1). NCBI lineage: Eukaryota > Viridiplantae > Streptophyta > Magnoliopsida > Malpighiales > Euphorbiaceae > Hevea > Hevea brasiliensis. The sequence continues at coordinate 90,415,315 of NC_079504.1, read as the reverse complement.
ATTCATATTTTATGTCATATAATTCACTTACATAAATGGACAAGTCGGTTAAAAATTATCTTTGAAGGCGAAATGACCAAAATGCCCTTCGTTTTGCTTAATGAACTAAAATCATCTGTACCGATCTAAAAATTTTTCTAAGCATTTTCTTGGCATTCTAATGCCATCAAAACCTCAATGAATCTTCTTTGGAGTCCCAAAAACTATTTCACAGAAATTTCCCCAGGTTTAGAGCTACTAACTGTGAAGACAGCAACTTCACATTAGGTCACCCATTGCTAGGGCATCGGCTCATTTAACCTTAGAGCATTTCTTTTCTAAAATTTTTCTTAATTTTTCTTATCATTATTTAAGTTATTTATGACTCCTCACTCTAGCTTAAATATAGTTTTGGGCATTTTGGCTCTTCGGACAGCCATTGGTTACTGGAACAGGAGAATGTACGGACTACCTAAAGTGAGGATATCACATGTGGCAAGACCCATGGAGGGGTATGCCACAAGGCCATTGATTCCTGTGACAACTGTGTGTTAGTAGTATGCCTTAGAGCATATCGTTTAGTATGTATCTTGTACATATTTTATTAATAAAAGGCAATTTTACTTTTCCGTTTACATAATGTATTTATGTGTAAAAGAAAAGGTCCATTGATATTTTGTTAGAAATTCTATTCTTATGTTGTTAAGAATATGAGTGACAATATTTCTAGCACAAAGTATAATAAATTGGTTCACAATTGAGGATGCTTCACAATAAGGACATGACTTATCCAGAAATATTGTAATCACATTTGTTCCTAAGGTATTTATATGAGATATAAATAAGATGGAATGGTGAGTATCATGCCATATAACAAACATGATAGGCACTTATAATGATAAGTAAGCCGAACCAGTGACGCATATGACAAGCACTTGGAGTTTACTCTTGTCAATACATTGTTATATATTATATCAGTGCATATAATCTTTGGACCTGAGATAACACATTTATTGTAACACCCCTATTTGTATAGCCTAGTATATTTCACTGTTTTGGTGACCGGTGTCAATCCGGACAATTAAGAGGATTAGAACCACACATAAGACAACTAGATAAGCCATAAACACAAATAATTAGTAATTGTCAATTAGTTAACTATAAATAAGAAAAACAGAACATAAGAAGTTAAACGAGCCGAAAGTCACGGCGATGGGTGACCTTCTCAAGAACAATTGCAAAGTCGATTTAAACTCAAATTTCGAACCGTAAAATGTGATGCCGCGGTCCTTAGGGCTATTACGAACACAGTGGAAAAGAGAAAATCACGAAAAAGAATTATTATGGGCATCTGTTGGCTCCTACTAGTTATATATGGAAGTAGGTGTTGATCAAGATGGAATCTGTTCCTCTAAGTAAATAGAGATAAAATCCTATGTCCATTTAATTGTTCTTGATGTTTCAAGTTCCTAGCCAGGACAGATAGATTTATTCAGAAAAGAGTTTCTGATGAGAAAATCTTTTTAATCAAGAACTAGAATTAAAAGAGAACATAATATTCATAGCAAATGGAGTTTGACATAAACCATGACTCCAGTTTGAGTTGGGATTTTATAACAGAGAGATTCTAGTGCATGGTAACATATGATTATAGGTTCATTTAAGGTAAACCTTATTACTAATTGGGTGGCCATGGCATGCTATGCTAGGTGTTAACCATGGTCTATGAGGTGCATAAAATGATTTAGAGAAATCATTTATGGTAAGAAAGAGTTCTGATGATATTAAGAGTTGATATCATGTCTCATTGCCAATTAGTGATGAGCCTAGTAAGTCACACACATACACAAGTTATCACCTATTTAAATATGATTTAATTAATTAATTAAATAGTTTAATTGATTAATTAAATAGGTTTGGTTTGCAATTAAATTGCAAAGTCCCTAGCATGACTTGAAACCAAATCTAGATTATTGGATGTGTAGTATAAATTAAATTTATATTTAAAGTGTTTAAATATGAATTTCATTAATGAGAAATTATTTAATAGAGATTAATTAATTAGAAGAAGAAAAATAATTATTTTGAGTTAAGAACTCAAAATTAAGACATAGGGCCATTTTGGTCATTTCACAGTGTGACACGTGGCACCATGAGATGGTGACACATGGGATTACACATAAGCTTGCCAAATGTTTTTTAATCATGTAAGATGATTAAAATCAAGATTAAATATAGGTTTGACACTTGGCACAATGTGATTGGGTCACTTAAACCTAGAGCTAATCAAAGGGTGACATGTGGCAAGGGTTTAATGTGTTAACCTAGCTATTTAAGTATGGTTATGAAAAGAAAAAATAACCAATAGCCACTCCTCTCCTTTGTCACGCCACTTTGAGGCTTTTCATCTATTCTTCTTCATCTCTCATCAATTCAAAGAGATTAGCCATCAATCTCTTTAATTAAGAACACTAGAAATTGTTTCTAGTGTCCTGTTTACATCTCTAATCTCTTAAAAGGTAGAACTTGAATTTCTAATTAATAGAAAAGGCTTTAGAAGCTGTTCAAGGGCTGCTATAGGTGTTCTTGGTGTGGACAAGCTAGAGGGACAACATCTAGTGTCCTGAAGACGAATCTCAAAGGCGCAGACACGCTGCAGTGCATCAAGAGGTTAGTGTAATCGTTCTTGATTTAATCTAGGGTTCTAAAATTAATCTGATTAATTTTGAAATCTTAAATGGCAAATACAGATCCAAAAACATATTAAAAGAGTTTTAATGTGTTGTTTATCATTGAAATCAAATAGATAAAAATAAATCTTGCATGATGCATGTGACCCTAGGTGAAAATTTTTGAATTCAATGGTATAAACTTGTATTTTTCACGCTTCCGTTCCTTCAATATTTGCATGGTTTGATAGATTTAAAAGTATATGTGATCTTGTTTGAGATGAAGAAACATGTATATAGGCATTGAATCAATCAAATGTAAAGAATTAGTAAACTAGGGTTTGGACACTTAGGGTTTAGAGACAAAAATGTGAGAAATTGGTAAATGATATATTTGACCTAGTTTAAATGGAAAATGGTAAATGGTGACCAAATGAAGTGTGTTGGAAGTGTTGGAGTTGAGATCAAATTCGGATTGAGCGTGGAGCATGACCAAGGTCCCTTTAAGGGACCAAAAATGAAAATTTACAAGTCCAATTGGTATGAGACCAATTGGGAATGAAAATAGACACTAAATGACACAATTTTCATTTAGGAAACATGCCTAAAAAGTGACTAAAACCTAGTGAACAATTTGACCAAACTTGGAAAATCTCAGTCGACCCTGTACAAAATGACCAAATGAACAGTATTTGTTCATTTGGCCATAACTTGAGCTAGGCAGGTCTAAATGACCTGAAATTTGACCAGTGGACAGTTGAGATATAGACCTAAAACTTTCATGAAGAATACAAACCCAAATTATGCCATTAACCAAATCATTTGGCCACCCAAATTTGGTGACCTAAAACTGCCAGAACCAAAATTTACCCTGAAATCTGGGTTGAGACCAATCCGGCAGCCATGGTTCAAATGGCTATAACTTGAGCTCAAAAATTCCAATTGGAGTGATTCAAAAAGGAGAATAAACTTAAGACAATAGGGAACATTTTCTATGAGGAAAGTTTTGCCAAATTTCAACAGTAAAGTGACTAATGGAATAGTGCAACCTTAGACACCAAAACTGAAAATTTATCAAATTTGCCTAAAAGACTTAGAATTTGAGTAAACCACCAAAACCAACAAATTTAGTGACCAAAATTTGGTATGTTGGTAAAGTTAGAATTCCCATACCTATTAAGCCTTAGAAAGTCAACAAATTGACTTGAATAGAGTAGTGAATAGTAACCCCAAAACATAAATTTTGAAGAACGCCAAGTTTAGCATATTAAAGCTAGGTATAAGTGAATTTGAATTTATTTTTGGATTTACGATGAGTTATGATACTGAAACACTGTGAAACTGTGTGTTTCAGTTGAAAAGAACACCGGGAAAAAACCCAAGGAATCGAGTCAAGGTCAAGAGGTGATTCGCTTAAGGTTTGTGCACAACTAACTCTTTTGTTATTTTTCAATTCCAAATTGATTTGAAATAAATTTATTGTATGATTTATGATTTTTGTTGTGTTGAGAATTTTAACTTATTGAATGAAATTGTATAATTTGAATATAAATTTTCTTGTACATTTAAGGATTTATTGCATTGTTTTGAGAATTGTAAATTTTAAGTTTGATGTGTTGCCAACTTTGAGCATTAATTTATGATGATTAAATATATTTATGATTTGTAAACACTTTGTAAATAGAAATTGTTTTGAATATGATTTGAAACCACAGTTGACATGACAAAATTTGTTGTGAATTCTCATTAGCTTGTCTAGTGAGATATCTCCTCCACTAGATGGGGCGAGTTACTTCCTCTCTGGCTTGCCAGTTGGGGAAGAATTTGAATGAGTACTCATATATACTAGCTAGTCTTTGTTTCTCCCTTTTAGCCTCGGTTATTGGGAGAATGTGAAATGTTGTGGTATACAACACAACATCTATTTGAATTTTGGGTCATGGGATCAACTGTGTGAATTGTTGGCAACGCCCTTTAAATTATGCATAATTTGATAAATTGTAATTGAAATAAATAATTTGTTAATGATTCAAAATATTTTTGTATTGTTTCGAAATTTAAAAGAAATGTAAATAAATAGTTACTATTTGATGAAAATGTTATTCAAATGAATAATTTGCATGAATGAAAATAATGATTTTTGTATGTCATGGATTTTGAAGAATTTAGAAATTTTAAATTTTTATTCATTATGAATTGTTAAGAATAATTTATATTAAGTTTTAAATTATTAGTTTGTGCACCACTAAGTTCACTACTCAGCGATAGCTTTGTATGCTGTCGCAGGTGAAAGAAAATATAGAGCAGCTGAGCAAGGTTACTGAAAGATATGGTGAGATTATCCTTGGGTATATCATAGGTATACCCTTGTACATTAACTTTTCATGTAATTCTATAATCATATGTATAAAATTTACTTTGAGCAGTTGTACCAACTCTTTTGTAATATATATACTTCGATTGTAATCAAATACAAATTATTGTAATATTATCTTGAGATTTTATGTATTTATAAAGTTTGCACTACTAAATTTTTAATACTCCCATGAATGTAAATATTCATTTTGTTATTTTAATGAGATATTTCAATATTTGATTTAATTTTAACTGTGTATTGAATTGCTTGTGTTGATTTGTAAAATGAGGATTGTTTGAATTTTTAGACTTGAGGAATTGGTTGAGATTGATTGTGAAATTTGAAGAAGTTGTTGAGAAAAATATTGGGAGTGTCTTTATTTTCAGGTTTTGAAGAACTATTTTCTCAAAATACAAACGGAACTTTGCCAAAATTTTTATAAAATTTGCGGAAAAATAAAATGGACAAAAAATATTAACTAGTTTTAATTTTAATTAAATGTTTTAAATACCTATTAGAAAATGCTCACCACTTATCAAAAATAAGAAAATTGTTTTAAAATACCTTGTAGTATATATTTAATGGGTTATCGGTAGGCGAAGTACGGTAATTCATTAGGTGTACTACGGGAGCATGTTACATCTTACGAGGAGTAGGGTGTGACATTTATCTTATATATAGGTGCTTTGAGTTTGATATTGCTTTCATACTTATACTGTGTATGGGTATATGGGCATGTGTTGGCTCCTACTAGTTATATATGGAGGTAGGTGTTGATCAAGATGGAATCTGTTACTCTAAAAAAATAGGGATAAAATCCTATGTTCATTTAATTGTTCTTGATGTTTTAAGCTCCTGGCCAGGATAGACAGATTTAGTCAGAAAAGAGTTTCTGACAAGAAAATCTAATTAATCAAGAACTGGAATTAAAAGAGAATATAATATTCATAGCAAATGGGGTTTGACATAAACTATAACTCCAGCTCAAATTGGGATTTTGTAACAGAGATATTCTAGTGCATGGTAACATATGATTATAGGTTCATTTAAAGGTATTCCTTATTACTGATTGGGTGGCCATGGCATGCTATGCTAGGTGTCAACCATGGTCTATGAGATGCCTAAAATGATTTAGAGAAATCATTTATGGTAAAAAAGAGTTCTGATAATATTAAGAGTTAATATCATATGTCATTGCCAATTAGTGATGAGCCTAGTAAGCCACACACATACACAAGATAATCACCAAGTTAAATGTGATTTAATTGATTAATTAAAGTGTTTAATTGATTAATTAAATATGTTTGATTTGCAATAAAATTATAATGTCCCTATCATGGCTTGAAATCAAATCTAGGCTATTGGATGTATAATATAAGTTAAATTTATATTTAAAATATTTAAATATGAATTTAATTATGAGAAATTAATTAATAGAGATTATTTAATTAATTTATATTTGATATAAATTGATTAGAAGAGGAGAAATAATTATTTTGGATTGAGAACTTAAAATTAAAACACAACTATAATTTGGTCATTTCACAGGGTGACATGTGGCATCATGAGATGGTGACATGTGGCATCATGAGATGGTGACATGTGGCATCATGAGATGGTGACACATGGCACCATATAAGTTTGCCATTTGTCTTCCTATCATGCAAGGTGATCAAAGTCAAGATTAAATCTAGCTTTGACACTTGGCTTAATGTGATTAGGTTAATTAAAATTAAGATGCAATCAAGTGATGACATGTGGCAAGGGTTTTAAGTGATGACCTAATTATAAAAGGGAATAGAAAGAAAAAATAAAATAAAATAGATTCTGATTTTCTAAAAAAAGGTGCCTCCACCTATAGTGCACTCCTCTCTTCTTTTTCTTCTTCTCTCATCAATTCAAAGAGAATTGCCTAAATCTTTTTGAATTAAAATTGCTAGAAATTGTTTCTAGTGTCCTATACACATCTACAACATCTCTAAAGGCAAATCCCTAATTTCTAATTGGTTGGCAAGACTTGAGAAACTGGTTTAGGGGCTGCTATTGGTGATCTTGGTGTGGAAAGGCTAGAGGGACAACTCTTGAGGTCCTAGGTGCTTCACAAAGCTACCAATTACATCTACAGTGCATCAAAGGGTTTGTAACACCCCTATTTGTATAGCCTGGTATATTTTACTGTTCTGGTGACCGAAGTCGGTCCGGACAATTAAGGGGATTAGAACCATACTTAAGACAACTAGAGAAACCATAAACACAAATAATTAGTAATGTTCAACTAGTTAAGTAAAAATAAGAAAAACAAAACATAAGAAGTTAAACGAGCCGAGAGTCACGGCGATGGGTGACCTCCTCGGGAACGACTGCGAAGTCATTTTAAACTCAAATTTCGAACCGTAAAATATGACGCTGCAGTCCTTAGGACCATTATGAACACAGTGGAAAAGAGAAAATCACGAAAAAGAACTGTTAAGCCAGTCAAAAAATTAGGTCAGGGAGCCGGAAGAAATATGGAATTATTTGCAAACCGGGATGAACCGGAGAGGCAATTTGGTCAATTGACCCCGAGAGCTGACTCCTGACCTAACTGTCAAATAAAATCGGAGAAAAGAAAATTTTGGAATCAAGAATCAAATTAAAGAACTAATAGAAAAAAATAAAAAAAAAGAGGAAAATCAAAAAGTAAAAAGGTGATGACATCATGCATGACCTCATGCATGATGCCATAACTAAATTAATTAAATATTTATTAAATTAGATTTTGTAGTCTTCCATAAGCAAAATTGATAAAAGAAAACAAAAGAAAAAAAATAGAAAAATCTCTTCTTCTTCTCCTTGGTGCCGCTTCACTCTCTCCTTCATTTCACCATTGCTAACCCTCCATTAAAGCTTGCACTTAAGCTTTAATTCCTCCACTCAACCTTAATAAATCCCCTAAAAACCTTACTAGAGCTTGCAATCTCAACTTAAGAACAAGAAAGAAAGAAGAAAGAAGGAGAACAATTGAAGATTTGGTGTTTAAGTTGAGGTTAGTATGTTAACTTGCCATTTTTCCATTTTAAATGCCTAATTGGTTGTTGGAATTAATGAAATGAAAACAAATATGGGGGGGAAGGACCAAACTGAAATTTCAGCCTGTTGAAGGGGAGTATGATTTTTTATGGTTTGATGTGTTTAGAATGAATTAAAGGTGTTAGTAAACTTACATGAGTATGGTAGTAAGATGGAAATGCATAAATGTGATTAATTGTAACAATTAAGTGAGTTAGGGTTTTGGGACTTAGGGTTTGTGAACCAAAAATGCAAGAAATGAGTAAATGGCATGTTTGACCTATTGTGAAGTGAAAAATGGTCAATTGTGACCAAATGAGTTGTGTTTGAATTGTTGGAAGTGAAGCCAAATTCAGAGGGTGAATGGTCATGCTACTGGCAGCATGACCAAGTCAACTTTGAAGGACCAAAACTGAAATTTTACAAGTCCAATTGATATGGTACCAATTGGGGATGAAAATAGACATAAAATGACACAATTTTCATTTAGGAATCATGCCCAAAAAGTGACCAAAACTTAGTGAACCAATTGACCAAAGTTGAATAAGAGCGATGCATGCATAAACTGACCAAATGAACAGTTTCATTTGGTCATAACTCGAGCTAGGCAGGTCAAAATGACCTAAAATTTTACCAGAGGTTAGATGAGATATAGACCTAAAATTTTCGTGAATAACACAAGTCCAAAATCTGCCAGCAACCAAGCCATTTGGCCACCCCAAGTTGGTGACTCAAATGCCTTTCGCGCTGCACTGCCCGTAAAATCTGGGTTGTGTCCAATCCGCCAGTCCTAGTTCAAATGGCCATAACTTGAGCTACAAAACTCCAATTGAGGTGATCCAAAAATGAGAATAAACTTAATACAATAAGGAACATTTTCTATGAAGAAAGGTTTGCAAATTCCAACAGTAGATTGACCAATGGAACAGTGCAACTTGGAGCACCAAAACTGAAAATTTGACAATTTAGCCAAAAGGACTTAAGCTTTGAGAAAATAACCAAAACCAACAAATTTAATGACCAAAATGTGGTATGTGGGTGAAGTTGGAGTTCCCATACCTATTAAGCCTTAAAACGTCAACAATTTGACTTAATAGTGTAGTGAATAGTAACCCAAACACAAAAACTTCGAGAACGTCGAAATTAGTACATTAAAGCTAGGTAAAAATGAAGTGAAATTTATTTTTGGATTTATGCTAAGTTATGGTACTAAAACACTGTGAAATTGTGTGTTTCAGCTGAAAAGGACTTGGAAACTCGAAGAGACTGAGTCAAGGCCTAAAGGCGACTCACGTCAGGTTTGTGCACAATAATAATTGTTTAAATATTTTAATCTCAAAAATTTGACTTCTTTGATTAATTATGTACTGTGTTGCCATTTTATAATTGTAAATGTGACTTTGGAAATTGATCAGATTTCTCATAAATTATTTGAATAAATTGTTTTGAATTGATTTTATGTTCACACTTAGCATGACAGTATCACATTATTCCTCCTCCATTTATGGGGTTGAGATTGTTTATTTTCCTCCCTCTCTGGTTTACCAGTTGAGGTTGAGATCGGATGAGTACTCATTAGCTGGCTAGCCACCTCCCTCATTGATTCGATTAATGGGGTTGAGATTGCTTTGTCGTGGTGTACAACACGGCATTGATCGGAAATTTTGTGTCATGGCTTAAGTTGTGTATGACTTTGGCAACACTGTGTTTATGAAATTGTTTGACTAAATTGTGTTATTATGAGCTTTGATAATTTGAGAAATATTTAAATTGTGTTTCACTAATGAATGATTTCTGTATTGCATTTTAAATTTTTATTGTGCACCACTGAGTATTTTTATACTCAGCGATAGCTTATTTTGCTGTCGCAGATAAGAGCAAGGGGAAAGCAGCAGAGTGAGCTGCTATTAAATAGAGGACTACTCTGGTCTTTTGTACGGGTATTATTTTATGCCCTTATAGATAATTTTGATGTAAATATAGAAATGTTGTATGTATCAATGTAGTTGAGCAGTTGTGAATAAATTGTAATAATATTATTTTGGATTTCCTTCCATAAATTTAATATTTGTACATATGAATTTCATGACTTATGCCTTGTGAATGAAGTATTAAATATTTTGAGATGATGAATTTGATTTGTATTGTGGAAATTACTTTGAAGTGATTGAATTGGGTTGATTGAGATTTATTGAAGGTTGGGAGTTGTAAAAAACTTTTGGAAGTGTTTTTTTTAGGTATTTGAAGAACTGTTTTCTCCAATTACAAACGGAACTCTGTCAAAATTTTTATAAAATTTGCGGCAAAATTTAAATGGATAAAAATTTTCACTAGTATTTAAACTTTGAATAAATGGTTTTAATTCCTACCAAAATGCTCACCACTTTCAAAATGTAAGAAAATTGTTTTAAAATCCCTTGTAGGGTACTTAATGAGTTATCGGTAGGTGAAGTTCGGTAGTTCATTAGTATTCTACGGGATCATGTTATGCCTTACAGAGGGGTAAGGTATGACAGGGTTAGTGCACATATTCTTGTATCAATCTAGGGTTTAAATGAATTGATTTGTTAATTGAAAAATCTTAAATGGAAAATGTAGATCCTAATACATATTAAAAGTTTTTTAATATGCAATTGAACATTGAAATCAATTAGGCACATAATGGATGTGGCATGATGCATGAAACCCTAGAAGAAAATTTTTGAATTCAATGCTCTAATCTAACAATTTTTATGCTTTTGCTCCTTCAATTGGTTTTAGAGCCACTATATTTGCCATTTTGATTATTTAATATCTGATTTAATTGTGTGATTTGATCAAAAATTGATTGATTCATTGCTGTTTAGACTAACAATGTGGCGGTAAGGTGTAGAGCACCATTGGTGCCCATGGTTTGGTTCATTCAACCATGCGCATGGTTTTTGGGCTTGAGTGTGGGCTTGGTTTCAAGGCCCATAATTAGGCCCATGACTAATTAAAATGTTTAATTAGGAGTTTTAATCACACAATTATATTTTGATTCAATTGTTTGAATGAGATTACAATATGAATTTTTAAATTTGTTTGAATGAGATTCAAATCTGAATTTTTAAATTTGTTTTGAATAAGATTCAAATCTAAATTTTTAAATTTGGTTGAATGAGATTCAAATCTAAATTTTTTAGTTGAATATGAGATATTCAATTTAATTTTAGTATGTATGTTTTATTTAATTGTTAAATGGTAATATGCATGATGGATGATCATGGACAATAAAAGACCAATGTGATTGGATTTATTTCTTTTATTTTTCTTTGGGTTGTAAAATAATTAATTTTAATTTTGTGGCATTGTATTATAATTGTTATAATATTTTTGGATTGTAATTTCATTTATTTGAGGACTTTAAAGTCCATGTTCTTGTAAATTTGCCTTGGTATGCCAAGGATTACTATGTAATTTGATTGCAAGAAGATCAAAGAGGTCAAGACCATTAGTGGGACCAGTGGGAGGACTTCAAGATTAAATGTTGATTATGTACTCCTTCAGCAACTATTGTAATATTAATAAATGAAATGCACCTAGGAATGCCCTGATTCAATTCTTGGTGACTCATAATTGAATCCCTTAGAAAGTCCATGATCATACCATATTATTTATTTATCCATGTATGCATGAGATGTATGGGAATGTATGCAAGTATAAGATATATGCATGCTAATTTGATAATGTGCAAAGTGAGACCATAATAGTAATTAAGCCGACCACTAAATCTTCCAAACAAATGATTAAGTTGGAAATGGTATAATTAAAATAATTATATCATGGGCCCTCCATTGAGGCAATTATTTTAAAAAATTTTAAATACTCGCGTATGATGCAATTAATTTAAGAGATTTTCTTAAGAATAATTGTTAAGCATGAGATGTTGTAAATATGTAAATGGTTTGGTGGCCAATAATGGATGTGCCTGAGGACATTAAAATTATTTGCATGTTTACTGGCTCAATGGGATCAACTTAACTAATGCAAGATAAGTCAATAATGGATGTGCCTGAGATTTGAGCATTAGGGGCTAGGTAAATGATTGAACCTCACATGAGATGTGATGGGCAAGGAGTTGCTCACTTACAGTTTATTGTAATTCCAATAATGGATGTGTATGAGGATGATTAATAAGACTATAAGAATTCAATCACCCACTAGAAATCCATTCAACTAGGATTTCTGTTTCCTACTTTGGAAGTGTAGGATTCGCTAAGTTAGTGGGAGGACCAATTTCATTAAAAGACCATAATCATTTTGGTTAATTATATGATATATTTACTAATTAATCTGGTTATTTTCTATAGTTATTCTTCTGATAATAATGAGCACACAACAACCACCACTATCCAATATCCTTGCGAGCATACTTGATCACAATAGATTGACAGGACCTACTATTTTTGATTGGCTCAGAAATTTGAAACTTGTCCTGAACCTTGAACATATAGGATATGTTCTAGACTCAAAGGTTCCTAGTCCTTTACCTCCAGAGGCCACTCAAGAGGAACATGAAACTTTGGACAAGTGGAAGGAGCATGATATGAGAGCCAAGTGTTACATGCTTGCTTCTATGAGTAATGAGTTATAAAACCAACATGAAAATATGCAATATGCAATTGAGATCCTCCTTCATCTACAAGAGTTATATGGTGAGCACAGCAGGAATGCTAGGTATGAGATATCTAGATAGCTATTCCACATGAGGATGTTAGAGGGACAGAATGTTAGGGATCATGTCCACAAGATGATTCAGTTGATTGAGCAACTAGAACATCTTGACTTTCACATGGATTTCTAGCTACAGACGGATTTGATCCTTCAGTCCCTACCTGAGTCATTTGGGAATTTTGTGACAAATTTCCATATGACTAAGCAGGGATACACCTTGGCTGGTTTACTTAACATGCTGGTTATTGCCCAAAAGAATATGTTGAGCAATAAAGGAAAAGAGGTAGCTTTGATTGCATCTTCTTCTAATGGAAAGTCCAATAAGAAGAAGGGCAATAAGAAAAAGAAACCTCAAATTCTTGGTCCTTCCAAGAAAATAGCCAAACTGAAGGGGAAGGCCAAAGCTGATGGAAGCAAAGGAAAGTGTTTCCATTGCCAGAAGGATGGGCACTGGAAAAGGAACTGCCTAGAATATCTTGCTTCTTTGAAGGACAAGAAGGATACACCTTCAGAAGGTATGTCTATATCTTGTTATTTAGATGCTGATGATGCTCATAGTTCATCTACAGCTTGGGTTTTAGATACTGGTGCCAATTCTCACATTTCTTATGATATGCAGGAACTAGCGAATAGAAGCAGCTTGTGTTCTCGAGATGTTAGACTTCATATTGGCAATGGCTCAACTGTTGAAGCTTTAGCCATAGGATCTAAATCTTTTTACATGTCTAGAAATGTTTTGTGTTTAAATAATATTTTATATGTACCTGATGCTTTTAAGAACATCATTTCTATATCTAGTTTGACTTGAAATGGCTGTGAATTTCAGTTCACAAATGATGTTTGTAATATTTATTTTGGAAATAAATATGTTAGGTCAGGTTATATGCATGATGGTTTTTATTATTTAGATAATAATTATAAACACAAAATGAATGCAAGCAATCTAAAAGAATACAATGCCATGGTGAAAATCAACTCAAGTTCAAAATATATTTGGCACTTAAGATTAGGTCATGTTGTAGAAGATATGATTGCAAAATTGGAGAAAATGGGGATTTTATCCTCATTGGGTTCTAAGCCTACTCCAACTTGTGAATCATGCCTTCAGGGCAAAATGACTAGATCACCCTTTGTTGGACAAGGACTAAGAGCTGAAAATATTTTAGAGTTAATACATAGTGATGGATGTGGTCCATTTAAAGAAATGGCTAGAGGTGGTTTTCATTACTTTATTACCTTTACTGATGATAAATTAAGGTTTGGGTTTTTGTATTTGATGAAATACAAACATGAATCCTTTGAAAAATTTAAAGAATTTAAATCTAAAGTGGAAAATCAAACAGGAAAAAGTATTAAAACTCTTCGATCAGATCGTGGAGATGAATACCTAAGTACTGAATTTGATGAATACTTGAAAGAACATGGCATATTATTTTTATTTGCCTACATCATAAAAGGTTGTGGCAAGTAGAGATGTCACTTTTCTTGAATAACAGTTTATTCAAGAAGGAGGCAAAGGAAAGCAAATAGAATTAGAATTGGAGAATTCTGACTAACCAACAGATCAAATGGATATAGATCCATTTAGTCAACCTACACCAATTGATGAAACATTTATAGTAATTCCTTGTAGATCAACCAGGATATCTCACCCACCAATGAGATATGGTTTCCTTCATGGAGATGAACAAGAGTTGTTGACTCATGAAGAAGTAGATCATGGAGATGATCCACTTACCTATGAAGAAGTTATATCAGATATAGACTCTTCAAAATGGATTGAAGCTATGAAATCCGAAATTGATTCCATTTATAAGAATCAAGTTTGGGATCTTGTTGACCCACCTGAAGGTATTGTACCTATAGGGAATAAATGGGTTTTCAAGAAGAAAATTGGTTCTTATGAAAGGTAAAGAACTATAAAGCAATGCTAGTAGCGAAATTGTTTCGCCAAAGGCAAGGAATCGACTATGAGGAGACTTTCTCGCCTGTTGCCATGCTTAAATCAATTAGGATTCTATTAGCAATAGTTGCATACTATGATTATGAGATTTGGCAGATGGATGTCAAAACAGCTTTTATCAATGAATACATTGAAGAAAACATTTTCTTGGAACTAGGGGTTTTGAATCCTTAGATGGTTCCAAGGTATGCAAGCTAAATTGATCCATTTATGGGTTGAAACATGCTTCAAGGAGTTGGAACATCCATTTTGATGAAGCCATTAAGTCATTTGGTTTTATCAAAAATGAGGATGAACCATGTGTATATAAGAAGGTTAGTGATAGTGCTGTCACTTTCCTTATCTTATATATGAATGACATTTTGTTGATGGGTAATAACACAGGTATGTTGACAGTTGTAAAGGTATGGTTGTCAATTACATTCTCCATGAAAGACTTAGGGGAGGCAATCTATATTCTTGGAATTCGCATCTATAGAGATAGAGCGAAAAGAATAATTGGTTTATCCCAAAGTCTATACTTGGAAAAGGTGTTAAAGAGGTTTAACATGCTTGATTCCAAGAGAGGATTGTTATCAGTGAGATATGGTATCCACCTTTCTAAATAGATGTCTCCAAATATACTTGAAGAAAGAGATTAAATGGCCAGGATTCCATATGCTTCGGCTATTGGAAGTTTGATGTATGCAATGTTGTGTACTAGGCCGGATATCGCATATGCTGTTAGTTTGACTAGCAGGTTTCAATCCAATCCAGGTTTAGAACACTAGATAGCTGTCAAGAATATCCTTAAGTACTTGAGAAGAACTAAGGATTTATTCTTGATTTATAGAGATGGTGACTTGCAATTGGATAGTTATACTGATTTTGATTTTCAATCAGATATCAATGATAGAAAGTCTACCTCTGGGTTTGTGTTCATTTGTAATAGAGGGGCAGTCAGTTGGAAGAGTTTCAAATAGAGTATGACTATTGATTCCACTACATAGGTCGAGTATATTACTGTATCAGATGCTGCAAAAGAGGCTGTTTGGATATAAGGAAACCCAATCTCACCAGAAATCCAAACACATAAAAAGGAGCTACCACATTATCAGAGAAATAGTTAGGCGAGGCGATATAGCCATGCAGAAAATAACATCAGTTGAAAATCCAGCTGATCCATTCACGAAGCCTATGTCACAAGCTCAGTTAGACCGACATCTTAAGAAGATGGGTCTAAGATATTGTAATGAATGGCTTTAGTGCTAGTAGGAGATTGTTAGTAGTATACCCTAGAGCATATCATTTAGTATGTATCTAGTAAATATTTTATTAGTAAAAGGCAATTTCACTTTTCCATTTACATAATGTATTTATGTGTAATAGAAAAAGTCCATTGATATTTTGTTAGAAATTCTATTCTTAAGTTGTTAAGAATATGAGTGACAATATTTCTAGCACAAAGTATCATAAATTGGTTCACAATCGAGGATACTTCACAATAAGGACATGACTTATCCAGAAAAATTGCAATCATGTTTGTTCCCAAGGTATTTATATGAGATATAAATAAGATGGAATGGTGAGTCTCATGCCATATAACAAACATGATAGGCACTTATACATGATAAGTAGGCCGAACCAGTGATGCATATAACAAGCACATGGAGTTTACTCTTGTCAATACATTATCATATATCATATCAGTGCATATAATCTTTAGACCTGAGATAACATAGTTATCATGTTTATAGGTGGTTTGAGTTTGAAACTACTTTCATACTTGTACTGTGTATGGGTATATGGGCATGTGTTGGCTCCTACTAGTTGTATATGGAGGTAGGTGTTGATCAAGATGGAATCTAATACCCTAAGTAAATAGGGATAAAATCTTATGTTCATTTAATTGTTCTTGATGTTGCAAGTTCCTAGCCAGGACAGACAGATTTAGTCATAAAAGAGTTTAGACAAGAAAATCTAATTAATCAAGAACTGGAATTAAAAAGAACATAATATTCATAGCAAATGGGGTTTTGACATAAACCATGACTCTAGCTCGAATTGGGATTTTGTAACAAAGAGATTCTAGTGCATGGTAACATATGATTATAGGTTTATTTAAAGGTATTCCTTGTTACTGATTGGGTGGTCATGGCATGCTATGCTAGGTGTCAACCATAGTCTATGAGATGTCTAAAATGATTTAGAGAAATCATTTATGGTAAGAAAGAGTTCTGATGATATTAAGAGTTAATATCATAACTCATTGCTAATTAGTGATAAGCATAGTAAGTCACACACATACACAAGATAATCACCAAGTTAAATGTGATTTAATTGATTAATTAAAGTTTTTAATTGATTAATTAAATAAGTTTGGTTTGTAATAAGATTGCAAAGTCCTTAGCATGGCTTGAAACTAAATCTAGGCTATTGGATATATAGTATAAGTTAAATTTACGTTTAAAGTGTTTAAATATGAATTTAATTATGAGAAATTAATTAATAGAGATTAATTAGTTAATTTATATTTTATATAAATTGATTAGAAGAGGAGAAATAATTATTTTGGATTGAGAACTCAAAATTAAAATACAAGGGTAATTTGGTCATTTCACAGGGTGACATAAGGCACCATGAGATGGTGACACATGGCACCATATAAGTTTGCCATTTGTCTTCCTATCATGCAGGGTGATCAAAGTCAAGATTAAATCTAGCTTTGACTCTTGGCTTAATATGATTAGGTCAATTAAAATTAAGATGCAATCAGGTGATGACATGTGGCAAGGGTTTTAAGTGATGACCTAATTATAAAACGGAAAAGAAAGAAAAAAAAAATAAAATAGATTCTGATTTTCTCAAAAAAGGTGCAGCCACCTATGGTGCACTCCTCTCTTCTTCTTCTTCTCACATCAACTTAAAGAGAATTGCCCAAATCTTTTTGAATTAAAATTGCTAGAAATTGTTTCTAGTGTCCTATACAAATCTACAACCTCTCTAAAGGTAAATCCCTAATTTCTAATTGGTTTGCAAGACTTGAAAAGCTGGTTTAGGGGCTGCCATTGGTGATCTTGGTGCGGACAACTTACAGGGACAACTCTTGGGGTCCTAGGTGATTCACAAAGGTACCAATTACATCTACAGTGCATCTAAAGGATAGTGCACATATTCTTGTATCAATCTAGGGTTCAAATGAATTAATTTGTTAATTGAAAAATCTTAAATGGAAAATATAGATCCTAATACATATTGAAAGTGTTTTAATATGCAATTGAACATTGAAATCAATTAGGCACATAATGGATGTGGCATGACGCATGAAACCCTAGAAGAAAATTTTTGAATTCTATGTTCTAATCTAATGATTTTCATGCTTCCACTCCTTCACTGTGGTGGTACGCGGCAGTTTGCTAAAGACTGTACTAGTGCCCGTAGATCTGGACTACCTACTACCACGGCTAAAGGATCTGTTTAAGGTTCTGCTGTAACACTCTTATTGGTATAGCCTGGTATAATTCACTGTTCCGGTAACTGAAGTCGGTCCAGACAATTAAGGGGTTTAAAACCACTCTTAAGACAACTAGATAAATCATAAACACAAATAATTAGTAATTGCCAATTAGTTAAGTATAAATAAGAAAAATAGAACATAATAAGTTAAACGAACCGAGAGTCACAGCGATGGGTGACCTTCTCGGGAACGACTACGAAGTCGATTTAAACTCAAATTTCAAACCGTAAAATGTGACGCTGCGGTCCTTAGGACCCTTACGAACATAGTGGAGAAGGGAAAATCACGAAAAAGAACTGTTAAAAAGGGACATCCCTACTGTATGTGACTTTCTAGATGTGTTTCCTGATGAATTGCCAGGATTACCTCCAAAAAGAGAGGTGCAGTTTGAGATTGAAGTTATTCCTGGTGTGGACCCAATCTCCATAACACCGTATAGAATGGCACCTACAGAATTGAAAGAGTCAAAAGTGTAGTTGCAAGAGTTGCTTGACAAGGGCTTTATCCACCTTAGTGTGTCACCTTGGGGAGCGCCAGTGTTATTTGTTAAGAAGAAGGATGGCACTCTCTGCTTGTGTATTGATTATCGACAGTTGAATAAGGTGACAATAAAGAATAGATATCCATTGCCCCGCATTGATGACTTGTTTGATCAGTTGAGGGGTGCAGCTGTGTTCTCCAAAATTGACCTGAGATCAGGTTATTATCAGCTGAAAGTACAAAGAGCAGAGTATTTCTAAAACTGCCTTCAGAACCCACTATGGCCATTATGAGTTCTTGGTTATGCCATTCGGGTTAACTAATGCTCCGGTTGCTTTTATGGATCTGATGAACACTATCTTCAGACCATACCTCGACCAGTTTGTTGTGGTATTTATTGATGATATATTGGTCTATTCGAGGTGTACAGAAGAGCATGATAGACATCTGCGGATTGTACTGCAGACTTTGAGGGAGAAACAGCTATATACCAAATTATCGAAGTGTGAATTTTGGCTGAAGGAAATATCTTTCTTGGGGCATGTAGTATCAGAAGAGGGCATCAAGGTAGATCCAAGTAAGATTGAAGTTGTCCTTAATTGGAGGCCACCTAGAAAAATCACGCAGATTTGCAGTTTTCTGGGTTTAGCTGGATACTACCATAGATTTGTGAAGGGATTCTCCATGTTGGCATCTCTATTGACCAAGGTGCTTAGAAAAGATGTGAAATTTCAGTGGATGGATAAATGCCAACAGAGTTTTGATAAATTGAAGAAATGTTTGACTGAAGCTCTAGTCCTGACTTTACCTACTCTGGGTAAAGAATACACAGTATATAGTGATGCTTCTCACAATGGGTTAGGTTGTGTATTGATGCAAGATCAAAATGTCATTGCCTATGCATCACGCCAACTAAAACTGCATGAGAGGAACTATCCGACACATGATTTGGAGCTTGCAGCTATTGTGTTTGCTCTTAAGATCTAGAGGCATTATTTGTATGGGGAGAAGTGGTACATCTACACAGATCATAAGAGTTTGAAGTATTTGGGTACTCAGAAGGAGTTGAATTTGAAACAGAGGAGATGGTTAGAATTGATAAAAGACTATGATTGTCTGATAGACTATCAGCCAGGGAAAGCTAATGTTGTGGCTGACGCCTTAAGTCGCAAGACTATGGCTAGTCTACGGGTTACTCCTTTGTCTATGGTACATGAGTTGAGATCATTACATGCCAGCTTAGAGTTAATGATGAGGGGCAGACAGCAGTTGCATGGCATGTACAGCCAGTGTTGATTAATCAGATTAGAATGGCTGCTCAGAATGATCAGAAATATCAGAAGCTGTTGGAAGAAGACAAGCAGTGTAAGAAACCAGAAATCTCAGTCAAAGATGATGGTCTACTGCTACACCAAGGCAGAATGTGTGTTCCTAATGATGTGGATTTGAGGCAGATCATTTTGAAGGAAGCATATGAGTCTCCTTTTGCCATGCACCCTGGTGGCACAAAAATCTATAGAGGGCTAAAGGAGCATTACTGGTGGATGGGTAAGAAAAGAGATGTGGCAGAGTTTATTTCCAAATGCCTAACTTGTCAGCAAGTGAAGGCAGAGCATCAAGTACCCGTTGGGTTGTTACATCCACTACCAGTACCAAAATGGAAATGGGAGAGAATAACGATGGATTTTGTGATGGGACTTCCGAGGACACAGATGAGTCATGATGCAGTATGGGTCATTGTTGACAGACTAACCAAGTCTGCTCATTTTCTGCCAGTTCGGATGGACTACAGTTTAGAAAGATTGGCCAAGTTGTACATTGATAAGATTGTGAGACTGCATGGAGTGCCAGTATCCATCGTATCAGACGGAGATCCTAGGTTCACTTCTAGATTCTGGGGTAGTCTTCAGGGAGCCTTATGAACTAGATTGAACTTGATCGCATTCCACCCACGCATGATGGCCACCCGAGAGGGTAATTCAGATCTTGGAGGACATGCTATGGGCTTGTGTGATTGAATTTGAGGGCAGTTGGGACACACACTTGCCTTTGATTGAGTTTGCTTATAACAACAGCTACCAATCAAGCATTGGGATGCCTCTATATGAAGCTTTGTATGGCAGAAAATGTAGAACCCCATTGTGTTGGGATGACATGGGTGAAAGAAAGATGATTGGACCCGAAATTGTTTAGCAGACTGAAGAGAAAATTAAGGTGATCAGAGATTGACTTAAGACTGCATTAGACCGTTAGAAGTCCTACATTGATTTGAAAAGAAGGGATATTGAGTATGCAGTGGGTGAGAAAGTTTTCCTAAAAGTTTCTCCTTGGAAGAGAATTATGAGATTCAGCAGAAAGGGGAAACTGAGTCCTCGTTTCATTGGGCCATATGAGGTTCTGGAAAGAGTGGATCCTTTAGCATATCGTTTAGCTCTACGTCCAGAGTTGGAGAAGATACATAATGTCTTTCATGTGTCTATGTTGAGGAGGTATCGATCAGACCCATCTCATGTACTACCAGTAGAAGAAATTGAAGTGAATCCAAACCTCACCTATGAAGAAGAACTCATAGAGATTCTGGCTTATGAGATGAAACAGCTACGGAACAAGCAGATACCGTTGGTGAAAGTGCTGTGGAACCATCATTCAGGCCAGGAGGCTACTTGGGAACAAGAAGAGGACATGAGGAGACAACACCCATAGCTGTTCAGAGATTAATACCAGGTAAAATTTTGAGATGAAATTTATTTTAAGGGGGGGAGAATTGTAACACCCCTATTGGTATAGCCTGGTATATTTCACTGTTCCGGTGACCGGAGTCGGTCAGGAAAATTAAGGGGTTTAAAATCACTCTTAAGACAACTAGACAAACCATAAACACAAATAATTAGTGATTGCAAATTAGTTAAGTATAAATAAGAAAAACAGAACATAAGAAGTTAAACGAGCCGAGAGTCACAGCGATGGATGACCTTCTCGGGAACGACTGCGAAGTCAATTTAAACTCAAATTTTGAATCATAAAATGTGACGCTGTGGTCCTTAGGACCCTTATGAACACAGTGGAAAAGAAAAAATCATGAAAAAGAACTGTTAAGCCAGTCAAATAATTAGGTCCGGGAGCCAGAAGAAATATTGGATTATTTGCAAACCGACGAGGGGCAATTTGGTCAATTGACCCCGAGAGCTGACTCCTGACCTAATTGTCAAATAAAATCGGAGAAAAGAAAATTTTGGAGTCGGGAATTAAATTAAAGAACTAATAGAAAAATAAATAAAGAAAAAGAGAAAATGAAAAAGTGAAGGAAGATGACATCATGCATGATGCCATAAATCCCATAATTATTAATTTGATTAAATTGATTTTTTGGTCTTCCATAAGACAAAAGACAAAAGACATATTGTGACACCCCTTACCCGTCTACAGTATATCCGAGTAAGCTATGTCACACGGTGTACCGGAACACTCTATTTTATCTTAATTAATTTTCATCATAATTTTGAACAGAATTTGTGAAATATAATCTATTTAAGTCATTTGTTGAAATTTTAATTTATTTGAGGTTCCGAAAATTTTATAGAAAATTCGGCAGAGTACCAGCTAAAAATGGAGAAAACAGTTATTCGGAACCTGTGAAAAACACTTCCAATAATCATATTCAATCATCTCAAACTCCAATATCAAAATCTCAACATTTTTCAATTTCATTTCTCAATCATTCATCTCATGTGATAATCATGTATAAATCACAGATAAACATTCACTTTTCCATTCACAAACACAATTCTCATTATTTACATGAACATCAAAATACATTTCATAAGTTCAATTACATATGAGAAAATAAAAATTAGTTACAAAATATCAAAATGAAACCTAGTGTCCTACCAATACACTGATGATGGTGAGGTGACACGGACAGTATGCAGAGCTGCAGGATGGACTCACCCAGTCTGTGGTCTACTGGGCTCTCGATCAGTATCTCCAGAACCTACTCGTGGAAAAAGCAACGCGCTAAGCAATAATGCTTAGTGGTGCAATAATAAAATAAAAGGAATAGCAGAAAATAAATATGTATTGAATGTATCGATGTTTTACTGGTTTTGTACTTATTATAATAATTTATTTTGTTAACTTTATCCACTTTCATTCTTTTGGTTGCCCAAGTAACCTATACTGGATGACTGGGCTGGATAAACGGGTAAACTGGCACTGGGTATCAAGTACCTCGGGCCGTCACACCATCGGTCACATATGTATCTCCCGGTGTGCAACAGAACAGCTAATAAGCTATAATGACCATAGGCACAAGGCCAAATATCAACACAATGTCAAAATGGCCAAAAGCCATGAAATCACAAAATGGCATAATGCCATGTGCAGTACTGCTAGCTGAACCCTATTGGCATGCCAAACTATCCAAACCAATCTTGTTAGGTATACTAGGGCATTTGATACTTTTGAATTCTTCAATTTTTGAATTTCAAGTTTTGGTGTCACTATTCACTTCATTGATCAACAAAAATGTTGAATTTTGGATAGAAAATAGGTACATTGGTTTTAACACCCCCAATGTACCACATTTTGCATTCAAAACTTGTTAGAATTAATCACCAATACCATTTCTAAGCTTAGAACTAAGGGAGCAGAATTTTCAGTTTTTGTACCCTAACTTTACTATTCCATTAGTGACTGTTACAGTGGGAATTTGAGGAAATGGTAAACATGAAAGTTGTTCCTTATTTTGTCTAGTAGAATTTCATTTTTTGAATTACTCCATTTGGAGTTTTGTAGCTCCAGTTATGGTCCAAAAACCACAGCTGGCCGGATTGAAAAACTGCAGAATTGATCATATCTACAGTGCAGTGAACAGTGACTGCAACTGCCTTGTTGGATATGTTCTGGCCATAATTTGGGGTAGATTTCTTCATGAAAGTTGTTTGTCTATATCTTAACTTATTGCTGTAAACATTTCAGGTCAATTGGCCCATTCTACAATGAGTTATGGCCAAATGAACAGTTACTGTTCATTTGGTCATTCTGCAGGTTCTGGTTGCAGGACATCCGGGTTGGGGCCAGTTTTTGGTCCACTTGCTTTGGTCTTTTGGGCATGGTTTCTTCACCAAAATTGTGTCATTATGTGTCTAGTTTCATGTCCAATTGGTCAAACACCAATTGAACCTACACAGCCAGAGTTATGGCAGTCCAAACAGGCTGGACTCACAGCCTCCCCTGCTGCCCTCACTAGGCAGCATACCATTTCAGTTTGTAATACTCTAATTCACTTCAAATTATGGTCAACTTACCTCAAATGGTCACTAATTGACCATTAGAATGTTCACTCATCATTTCATAAGTTAAGTCTAAATTTCACTCCCAAAACCCTAATTCCCATTTCAATTTCACACTAGTTACCTTAGTTAACTAACTAATTCATTATCCACATAAATATATACTTTAAACACCCTCTCTAGTCTACTTTAAGTCCATCTAAACAATCAAAATCATGACCCTCACTAGGCTGCCGAATTCCATGGGATGCATATGCCTAAGTTTTACTTTATTTAAGTTACACTTTCATGCTCAATTCAAGTCCCTAACATGGAATAAGAAAGATTTATGTATAAATAGGCACTAACCTCTTGTAGGGTAGAATTTTCCAAGCTTAAACTTCACTTTCTTTCCTTTTCTAGGCTTCCAAACACTTTAGCAAGGTTGGGTGACCAATTTTTGTGAAGGGAGTTAAAGGTTTTGGGGTAAGGTTAGAGAGATTTTCAAGCTTGAATGAAGAAGGAGATGAGGGCTTCCATGGTGGTGCGGCTGGAATGGGGAAGAAGATGGCTGATAGGTTTTTTTTAATTTCTTTGGTCCCAATTGTCTCTTTTATTAGTTAATTAAATGGTTGTTTAATTGTGATTGGTGGGAACTTTTAAATGACATCATAATGATGTCATTATTTGCATTATATTGATTTTTCTTTACTTTTCTTTTCTACTAACTTTAAATTAATTTTTCATTAAC
Organism: Hevea brasiliensis; assembly: GCF_030052815.1. Taxonomy (NCBI): domain Eukaryota; kingdom Viridiplantae; phylum Streptophyta; class Magnoliopsida; order Malpighiales; family Euphorbiaceae; genus Hevea; species Hevea brasiliensis. The sequence goes on along the minus strand of NC_079504.1, from coordinate 90,390,608 downwards.
ATTAATTCATATTTTTTTGTCATAATAATTATTTACTCAACTGGACAAGTCGGCCAAAAATCGCCTCTGAAAGAGAAATGACCAAAATGCCCTCCGTTTGGCTTAACGGGTCAAAATTGTCTGTATCGATTGAAAAATTTTTCTAAATATTTTCTTGGCATTCTAATACCATAGGGACCTCAATGACCCTTCTCTGGAGTCCCAAAAATTATTTTATGAATTTTTCCCCAGGTCTAGGGTTCCTAGTTGCGAGAACCGCAACTTCCCTCTGGGTTACCCATCGCTTGGGCACCGGCTCATTTAACTTGGTTGTATTTTATTTCTAAATTTTTTTTCTAAATTTTTCTTATTAATATTTGAGTTAATTATGATTCCTCACTTTAGTTTAAATATTTTTCCGGACGTTCTAGCTGTCCGAACCAACACTGGTCACCGGAACAGTAGAATGTACAGAGTTGCTACAGGGAGGGTGTTACAACTCTTCCCCTCTAATTTAAATTTCGTCCTCGAAATTTACCTGATGCAAACAGTTGAGGGAACTGTTGCCTCATCGTCTCTTCACTTTCCCAAGTTGCCTCCTCGGTGTTGTGGTGCCTCCAAAGCACTTTCACCAGTGGAATCTACTTATTTCTCAACTCTTTTACTTCCCGAGCCAGGATCTGTAGAGGTTCTTCTTCATATGTCAAATCCGGTTGTATTTCAATTTCTTCCCTGGAGATGACATGTGAAGGATCTGAGCGGTATCTTCTGAGCATGGACACGTGGAACACCTTGTGGATCTTGTCCAGTTCTGGTATTAAAGCTAGCCTATAGGCCACTGGACCCACACGTTCCATGACTTCATATGGGCTAATGAACCTAGGGCTTAACTTACCTTTTCTTTCAAACCTCAATACCTTCTTCCATGGTGACACCTTGAGGAACACTTTATCGCAATCGCATATTCTATTTCTTTTCTCTTCAGGTCGGCATAAGATTTCTGTCTCTCTGAGGCAACCTTCGGATTAGCTTTGATTAGTTTCACTTTCTCTTGATCTGTTTCACAGTGCAGCCCCACCGATTTGTCTTCACCCAATTCAGTCCAAAGACCTGCTGAGTTCTACATTTCCTTCCATACAGTGCTTCATATGGGGCCATTTGGATACTAGCTTGGTAGCTATTGTTGTATGCAAATTCTGCTAGTGGGAGATATCTATCCCAACTTCCCTCAAACTCAATGACACAACTCCTCAGCATATCCTCAAGGACCTGGATTACTCTTTCTGATTGCCCATCCATCTGAGGATGAAAAGCTGTGCTGAAGTGGAGTTGTGTACCCAAGGACTCATTCAACTTCTTCCAAAATCTCGATGTAAACCTTGGGTCTCGATCAGATATGATGGAAAGTGGAATTCCATGTAGTCTAACTATCTCACTGATATATAATTCTGCTAACTTCTCCAGTGAGTAGTCGGTCTAATCGGCGAGAAAGTGTCTTGACCGTCAATCTATCTACTATCACCCATCTTGCATCATGTTTCTTCCGGGTGAGAGGTAGACCACTTACAAAATCCATGGTGACCGATCCCATTTCCATTCGGTATGCGTATGGTGTAGCAAACCCGATGGAACTTGATGTTACGCCTTAACTTGGCGACATGTCAAGCATTTAGTCACATAGTCGGCTATGTCCTTCTTCATATCGTGCCACCAATCTGAAACTTGGATCATGATACATTTTTGTATTTCTGGGTGCATAGCATAAACACCGGTATGTGCCTCTTTCGAATCGGCCTTCAATTCCCCATCATCTGGTACACATACTCTTTCTTTGTAGTACAGACACCCATCTGCTTTCACCTCATAGTCAGTTGCTTTTCCCTCTGAGATTTTGCTCATAATAGCCATTAATTTTTCATCTGCCTTTTGCCCATCTAAAATCTGCTATAGCAGGTTTGGCCTCACTTGCAACTCAGCCAAAATAGCTCCATCTCGAACCAAAGATAGATGGGCATTCAATGATCTCAAAGCTGTGACGGATTTTCTGCTCAAAGCATCAGCAACTACATTTGCTTTCCCAGGATGGTAGTCAATTACACAATCATAGTCCTTTAGGAACTCAATCCATCGTCTCTGTCTAAGGTTGAGCTCCTTCTGGGTTGGCAAGTATTTTAGGCTTTTGTGGTCCGTGTAAATATAGCACTTTTCACCATACAAGTAATGCCTCCATATCTTCAGTGCGAAGATAATTGCTGTAAGCTCTAGATCATGGGTAGGGTAATTTTGTTCATGTGGCTTTAGTTGCCTGGAAGCATAAGCGACCACCTTCCCCTCTTGCATCAATACACACCCTAACCCATTATGAGAGGCATCACTTTAGACCACAAAGTCCTTTCACGACCTTTGTATGTGCTGCTGGTGCCTCTGTCAATATAGCCTTTAACTTCTCAAAACTGGTCTGACACTTGTCATTCCAGTCAAATCTGACATTCTTGTGTAACAACTTGGTCATTGGAGCGGCTATTAAGGAAAATCCCTTCACAAATCTTCTGTAATACCCAGCTAGCCCCAAGAAGCTTATGACCTCAGTTGTATTCCTGGGAGGCTTCCATTCCATCACTGCTTCTATTTTCTTGGGATCCACTCTAATCCCATCAGCTGACACTATGTGTCCAAGGAATGCAATCTCATTCAACCAGAAGTCACACTTGGACAACTTAGCATACAGCTTCTTTTCTCTCAGGGTTTGCAGAACAATCCTCAAATGTTCATCATATTCTTCCCTGGTCTTGGAATACACCAAAATATCATCAATAAAGACCACTACGAACCGATCTAAGTGTGGATGGAAGATACGGTTCATAAGGTCCATGAATGCTGCTGGTGCATTTGTTAGGCCAAAGGGCATCACCTGAAACTCATAATGCCCATACCGGGTCCTGAATGCAGTCTTTGGCACATCTACATCCTTCACCCTCAACTGATGATGCCCTGATCTGAAATCAATCTTGGAAAATACTCCTGCTCCTTTCAACTGATCAAACAGATCATCAATTCTAGGCAACGGATATTTGTTCTTCACAGTCACTTTATTCAACTGCCGGTAATCGATACATAGCCTCAAAGTCCCATCCTTCTTCTTTACAAACAGCACTGGAGCTCCCCACGGTGACTCACTAGGGTGTATGAACCCCTTATCAAGCAACTCTTGCAACTGAGTTTTCAACTCCCTCAATTCAGTGGGTGCCATCCTATAAGCAGCAATAGAAATGGGTGCTGTATTCGGCAGTGTCTCAATAGCAAATTTGACTTCCCTTTCTGGTGGCAAACCAGGCAATTCTTCAGGAAATACATCTGGGAAGTCTCTTACTGTGGGTATGTCACACAGATCCGCTTAGCACCTAGTATCCACCACATGTGTTAGGTAGGCTTCACAGCCTTTTCTCATCATTCTTCTTGCAACTGTGGCTGAGATGACATTGGATAAGAAATCTGTCCTTTCCCCCACAACTATGATCTCATTACCCTCAGAAGTTTTCAAAGAAATTCTCTTCAATTTGCAATCAACTATTACCTGATGACGTGACAACCAGTCCATTCCCAAAATCACGTCAAACTCATGGAAAGGCAACTCAATCAGGTCTGCCAAGAATTCATACCCCTGAATCCTTAACGGGCAACCCTTGTACACTTTGTTCACTACCACACTGTGGCCCAATGGATTAGTGACCAGAATGTCTTGGTAACTCTCCCCTACTAGTATCCCCCTTTCTATGGGTAGGTTGATGCAGATGTATGAATGAGTGGATTCTGGATCCACCAATGCATGCACAGATGTATTGTAGAGGGAGAACGTACCCCTGATGACGTCTGGGGCATCTTGCTCCTCCTGAGCTCTCATGGCATAAGCTCTGGCAGGTGGTCTGTTATCAGGCCTCTCTGCTGGCTCAGATGCAGGCCTCTGTGATGGTCCCACTGCGTCAGATTTACCAGATTTCCTACCCATTTGTGGTGCAGGAGCAGGTCTGTCTGCTTGTGTTGGAGCAGTGGTAGTAGTTCTACGTGGACAGTTCTTCAATTGATGCTTTGTTGACCCACTCCTTAAGCAGGCACCAGTCACTCTCCAACACTCCCCCTTATGCCACTTCAGGCAATGTGGACACGCAGAAGATGCTGGGGCTGGTCCCCTGAACCCCATCCACGAGAGCTGCCGCGATGGTGTGGGTGACCTCTCCTAGGGGTAACCGTGGCACAGGCCCCGAGACCACGACCTTGTGGCTGACCTGAACTCTGTGCAAGTGGACCCTTGAACTTCTTCCCTGGTGCAGGAAATGAACTAGACTGACTCGGGCCCCTCTTCTACTGTCTCTCTCTTCTGGTCTGCTCACTTATTCTAACCTTTTCAACCTTTATTGCAGCTTCCACTAACTTGATGAAGTTTGTGATTCCTAAGGCAGTGATCATGATCTTTATGTTGTCATTTAATCCCTCTTCAAATCTCTTACACCTTTCGGCCTCATTAGGGACTATCTCCCTTCCATAGCGGCTTAATCTGACGAATTCCTTTTCATACTCGGCCACTGTTAGTTGTCTCTACCTCAGGTTAATGAACTCTCTTCTTCTCTCTTCCAGATATACACTAACCACATATTTCTTCTTGAATTCGGAGAGGAAGAAGTCCCAAGTTATTACCTCTGGCTGCACTTCACTGGACACCGTATCCCACCATTCATATGTATCATCTTGCAACAGAGATACAACAGCTTCTAGATTTTGCTCTGGAGTGCAGTGGAGTTGTTTTAAAACTCTGCCTGTTCTGTTCAACCAATTTTCGGCTGCAACAGAATCATCTTCTCTCTTGCCAAAGAAATCCATTTGCATTACCCCAGCCATTTGTTTGAAGAATTCTGCCATTTGCTGAAACATGGCCTGTGGAGGTTGAGCAGGCTCTGCTTGAGCTGGCTGAGCAGGTTCTCCCATACCCCCAGTCTCAGCTGCTGCAGGTGGAGCATGACTCTCCACTTCCTCCTCAACTGCTCTCTGTGATGTAGGGTCCATATCCTATTCAAAATAAGAAAGACAAACAGATCTGCATTAGTGTCACCTCGACTCTTACAAATGCAATGCATGGTATGGACTCAATCTAGGCCCAGAAACGCCTAAACCGTGCTCTGATACCACTAAATGTGACACCCCTTACCCGTCTACAGTATATCCGAGTAAGCTATGTCACACGGTGTACCGGAACACTCTATTTTATCTTAATTAATTTTCATCATAATTTTGAATAGAATTTGTGAAATATAATCTATTTAAGTCATTTGTTGAAATTTTAATTTATTTGAGGTTTCGAAAATTTTATAGAAAATCCGGCAAAGTACCGGCTAAAAATGGAGAAAACAGTTATTCGGAACCTGTGAAAAACACTTCCAATAATCATATTCAATCATCTCAAACTCCAATATCAAAATCTCAACATTTTTCAATTTCATTTCTCAATCATTCATCTCATGTGATAATCATGTATAAATCACAGATAAACATTCACTTTTCCATTCACAAACACAATTCTCATTATTTACATGAACATCAAAATACATTTCATAAGTTCAATTACATATGAGAAAATAAAAATTAGTTACAAAATATCAAAATGAAACCTAGTGTCCTACCAATGCACTGAAGATGGGAGGTGACACGGACACTATGCAGAGCTGCAGGATGGACTCACCCAGTCTGTGGTCTACTGGGCTCTCGATCAGTATCTCCAGAACCTACGCGTGGCAAAAGCAACGCGCTAAGCAATAATGCTTAGTAGTGCAATAATAAAATAAAAGGAATAGCAGAAAATAAATATGTATTGAATGTATCGATGTTTCTTGGTTTTGTACTTGTTATAATCATTTATTATGTAAACTTTATCCACTTTCATTCTTTTGGTTGCCCAAGTAACCTATCTTTGGACGATTGGATGGATAAGCGGTAACCGCTTTGGGTATCAAGTACCTCGGGCCATCACACCATCGGTCACATATGTATCTCCCGGTGTGCAACAGAACAGCTAATAAGCTATAATGACCATAGGCACAAGGCCAAATATCAACACAATGTCAGAATGGCCAAAAGCCATGAAATCACAAAATGGCATAATGCCATGTGCAGTACTGCTAGCTGAACCCTATTGGCATGCCAAACTATCCAAACCAATCTTGTTAGGTATACTAGGGCATTTGATACTTTTGAATTCTTCAATTTTTGAATTTCAAGTTTTGGTGTCACTATTCACTTCATTGGTCAACAAAAATGTTGACTTTTTGATAGAAAATAGGTACATTGGTTTTAACACCCCCAATGTACCACATTTTGCATTCAAAACTTGTTGGAATTAATCACCAATACCATTTCAAGGCTTAGAACTAAGGGAGCAGAATTTTCAGTTTTTGTACCCTAAATTTACTGTTTCATTAGTGACTGTTACATTGGGAATTTGAGGAAATGGTAAACATGAAAGTTGTTCCTTATTTTGTCTAGTAGAATTTCCTTTTTTGAATCACTCCATTTGGAGTTTTGTAACTCCAGTTATGGTCCAAAAACAACAGTTGGCCGGATTGAAAAACTGCAGAATTGACCATATCTACAGTGCAGTGAACAGTGATTGCAACTGCCTTGTTGGATATGTTCTGGCCATAATTTGGGGTAGGTTTCTTCATGAAAGTTGTTTTTCTATATCTTAACTTGTTGCTGTAAAATTTCAGGTCAATTGGCCCATTCTACAATGAGTTATGGTCAAATGAACAATTACTGTTCATTTGGTCATTCTACAGGTTCTGGTTGCAGGACATCCGGGTTGGGGCCAGTTTTTGGTCGACTTGCTTTGGTCTTTTGGGCATGGTTTCTTCACCAAAATTGTGCCATTATGTGTCTAGTTTCATGTCCAATTGGCCAAACACCAATTGAACCTACACAACCAGAGTTATGGCAGTCCAAACAGGCTGGACTCACAGCCTCCCCTGCTGCCCTCACTAGGCAGCATACCATTTCAGTTTGTAATACTCTAATTCACTTCAAATTATGGTCAACTTACCTCAAATGGTCACTAATTGACCATTAGAATGTTCACTCATCATTTCATAAGCTAAGTCCAAATTTCACTCCCAAAACCCTAATTCCCATTTCAATTTCACACTAGTTACCTTAGTTAACTAACTAATTCATTATCCACATAAATATATACTTTAAACACCCTCTCTAGTCTACTTTAAGTCCATCTAAACAATCAAAATCATGACCCTCACTAGGCTGCCGAATTCCATGGGATGCATATGCCTAAGTTTTACTTTATTTAAGTTACACTTTCATGCTCAATTCAAGTCCCTAACATGGAATAAGAAAGATTTATGTATAAATAGGCACTAACCTCTTGTAGGGCAGAATTTTCCAAGCTTAAACTTCACTTTCTTTCCTTTTCTAGGCTGCCAAACACTTTAGCAAGGTTGGGTGACCAATTTTTGTGAAGGGAGTTAAAGGTTTTGGGGTAAGGTTATAGAGATTTTCAAGCTTGAATGAAGAAGGAGATGAGGGCTTCCATGGTGGTGCGGCTGGAATGGGGAAGAAGATGGCTGATAGGTTTTTTTAATTTCTTTGGTCCCAATTGTCTCTTTTATTAGTTAATTAAATGGTTGTTTAATTGTGATTGGTGGGAACTTTTAAATGACATCATAATGATGTCATTATTTGCATTATATTGATTTTTCTTTTCTTTTCTTTTCTACTAACTTTAAATTAATTTTTCATTAACATTAATTCATATTTTTTTATCATAATAATTATTTACTCAACTGAACAAGTCGGCCAAAAATCGCCTCTGAAGGCTAAATGACCAAAATGCCCTCCGTTTGGCTTAACGGGTCAAAATTGTCTGTACCAATTGAAAATTTTTTTTAAATATTTTCTTGGCATTCTAATGCCATAGGGATCTCAGTGACCCTTCTCTGGAGTCCCAAAAATTATTTTATGAATTTTTCCCCGGGTCTAGGGTTCCTAGTTACAAGAACCGCAACTTCCCTCTGGGTTACCCATCGCTTGGGCACCGGCTCATTTAACTTGATTGTATTTTATTTCTAAATTTTTTTCTAAATTTTTCTTATTAATATTTGAGTTAATTATGGTTCCTCACTTTAGTTTAAATATTTTTCCGGACGTTCTAGCTGTCCGGACCAACACTGGTCACCGGAACAGTAGAATGTACAGAGTTGCTACAGGGAGGGTGTTACACATATATTAAAAAAAAAAAAGGAAACAAAGTCATCTTCCTCATCCTTGTGCCACCCCATCTCTCTCTTCATTCTCACTCACTTGTTCCACCATTTTTAAGGATTAGAAAGCTTGAATTTCCTTACTTACTTCCATAAATTCACAAAGTCCCAACATTAAAAATTCTCTTTACATGATGAGGAAGCTTTAGAGAGCAAAAAGAATAAGAAAGACTTGAAGAAAGTAAAGCCTAGAAACCCTCCAAGCAAGGTTAGTGTTTATCCCTTAAACTTTTCTTTATATTAATGATTAAATACTTGTATTAAGTTGGAATTTGATGAAAGTTGAAACAAAATGTTAAGATAAGGGATCATAAAGATTTCAGCCAGCTTGTGTATGGGGGCATATTTGCATGGTTTGATGGATTTGAATGAGTATATGAACCTTAAGTAGTTGAGTTATTATGGTTAAGGCTTTGAAAGTAGCTAAATGCAAGGAAATTGTGAATTAGGGTTTCGGACATTAGGGTTTAGAGACAAAAATGTAAGAAATTTGTAAATGATGTCTTGGACTTAGTTTAAGAAAGTAATGGTCAATTGTGACCTAATGAGGTGTGTTAGGAGTGTTTGAATCAAAAGCCAATTCGGATTGAGTGTAGTCATGATGCTGGCAGCATGACCAAGTTACCTTTGAGGGACGAAAAATGAAATTTTACAAGTCCAATTGGTATGAGACCAATTGGGAATGAAAATAGACACTAAATGATACAATTTTTATTTAGGAAGCATGCCCAAAAAGTGACCAAAACCTAGTGAACAAATTGACCAAACTTAGAAAATCACAGTCTGTCCTGTACAAACTGACCAAATAAACAGTGTTTGTTCATTTGGCCATAACATGAGCTAGGCAGGTCTAAATGACCTAAAATTTGACCAGTGGACATTTGAGGTATATACCTAAAACTTTTATGAAGAACACCAACCCAAATTATGCCATTAACCAAGTTATTTAGCCACCCTAAGTTTGTGACCTAAAACTGCCAGCACCAAAAATTGCCCAGAAAATCTAGGTTGAGTCTAATCCGGCAGCCATGGTTCAAATGGCTATAACTTGAGCTACAAAACTCCATTTTGAGTGATTCAAAAAGGAGAATAAACTTAAGACAATAGAAAACATTTTTTGTGAAGAAAGTTTTGCCAAATTCCAACAGTAAAGTAACCAATGGAACAGTGCAACCTTAGACACCAAAACTGAAAATTTATCAAATTTGCCTAAAAGATTTAGAATTTGAATAAACAACCAAAACCAACAAATTTAGTGACCAAAATAGGGTATGTGGGTGAAGTTGGAATTCTCATTCCTATTAAGCCTTAGAAAGTCAACAATTTGACTTAAATAGTGTAGTGAATAGTAACCTCGAAACACAAAATTCAAAGAACATCTAGTTAAGCACATTAGAGCTAGGTAAAAGTGAAGTTAAATTTATTTTTGGATTTATGCTAAGTTATGGTATTGAAACACTGTAAAATTGTGTGTTTCAGTTGAAAAGAATACCGGGAAAGAACCCGAGGAACCGAGTCAAGGCCAATTGGCGACTTGCTTGAGGTTTGTGCACAACATCACTATGCTTTAACATTCATTGATAAAGTGAATGAAATATGTATTTTACTTTTGCTTTGAATTGTTGAAAGTTTATTTGTGACATTATTTATGATGTTTTGATTTAAATTGTGAAAGTTATTGTGTATATTTGAAATAGCAATGTTTAGCAAATTGTTAAGATAAGTTTTGAAACCACAGTGTCATGACCATATAATTGAACATCTCACTAGCATGACTAGTGGGGGTAATTAGTTTCGAATTTTAATTCCTTCTCTGGAGAAGTGTTGAGGTGTGCCAGTAGAAGAGGATTTGAATGGATATCCATATATTTGAGCTAGCTAGCCTTGTGATGTGACTTCTTCTTAGCCTCTGGCTATTGAGATTATATTTGTTTTGAATGGCATGATCTAACTGTGGGTTTTATGAAATGTGTTTGATACTTCGAAATGAAATTGTTTGGAATAAAATCTCATAATTCATGTTTTAGGTTTAACTCGCATGCTCAGTTCAATTTTTGAATAAATGTGATTTAAATTCTGCATATAGATTCTTTTAGTATGTTGTGCACCACTGAGTCCTAGTACTCAGCGATAGCTGTTATTGCTGTCGTTGATATAGAGACTAGAGCAGCAGTAGACTGAGCTACTGAGGATTGAGGATCTATCAGCTTGAAGTTATCGGGTATAATTTATACCCTGATTGTAAATATTTCTTTTGATGTATGTATTGCACATAAATGTATGGACATGTAAATTCGGTCTTGAGCAGCTTGTACAAAGTTTGTATAAAATTGTAATAAAATTTAGTTTGGATTTTCCCAATGTAGATTTTAGTATGATGTATATATAGATTGTTTTTCTTTAATGAATGGAAATGTTTTATTTTAATTTGAATGAGATTGATAGATATTATTTTAATGATTATTGAATTTTGGGAATGGAGAAATGTTGACTGTTGAATTTTGAGACTTGAGAAATTGGTTGAGATTGATTATGAAATTGAAGTAGTGGTTAAGAAAAATTATTGGAAGTTCTTTTAACAGGTATTTGAAGAACTGTTTTCTCAAAATACAAAAGGAACTCTAGCAAAATTATTATAAAATTTACAGAAAAATAAAATGGACCAAAAATATTAACTAGTTTTAAATTCAATTAAATGTTTTAAATACCTATTAGAAAATGCTCACCACTTATCAAAAATAAGAAAATTGTTTTAAAATCCCTTGTAGGATACTTAATGAGTTACCGGTAGGTGAAGTTTGGTAGTTCATTAGGTATTCTACGGGATCATGTTATGCCTTACAGAGGAGTAAGGTGTGACATCTACCATCAAAGGTTCACAGCCAGCCAGCAGAGGTAAAGGTGGAGGTAGGGGCAGCGCTTCTGGTAGCCAGGGCATAGTTAATCAGCCAGAGCAGGGCAGTACTCCTACTAGAGTATATACAATATGCTAGAAGGAAGAGGCTGAGACTTTTTGTAACACCCTCACTGTAGCAATTCCATACATTTTACTGTTCCGATGACCGGTGTCAGTCCGGACAGCTAGAACGTCTGGAAAAATAATTAGACTAAAGTGAGGAACCATAAATAACTCAAATATTGATAAGAAAAATTTAGTAAAAATTTTAGAAATAAAATACAACCAAGTTAAATGAGCCGGTGCCCTAGAGAAGAAGAGAAAAGAAAAATGAGAATAAATGTCAATTTTGACATCATATGATGTCATCCAAGAGTTACCCACCAATCACATTTAGTCAACACTTAATTTAACTAATAAAATATGTATAAGAATACAAAAAAAGCTCCTAAAATTCCAGCAGCCATCACCTTTACAAAGTTCACCCGTAGCTCTCAATTTCCATAGCCAAACCTCCATTGATTTTCAACCAAAGCTTCCTTTCTCCTTTGTTTCCACCACTAAACCCTAACCCCTTTCATTAAACCTTGACCATATCACTTGGGGAAGCTTTTGGCAGCCAAGAAAAGCCAAGAAAGTGAAGGAATTGCTTGGGAAAAATCTGCCCTAATCAAGGTTAGTGCATTAGATACTTAAAACTCCTTTTTTTCATGATTTGCAACTTGAATTGAGTAAGAATTGTAACTAAAATGAACAAGAATTTTGTGTACACATACTATGAATTTTTGGCAGCCCTTGTGAAGGAATTATTTTGATTGTTTTGATGTACTTAAAGTGGTCTATAGATCAAGTTTAAACCATGTGTGTATGTGATTATTGAAGGAGCTAATAATTAAGGTGTTGTGAAAACCTATAATGGAACTAGGGTTTTGAAGAGTGAAAAATTGGCTTGGCTTGGGAAATTGTTAGAGCACATTTTAATGGTCAATTAGTGACCATTTTAGGTAAGTTGACCATAATTAGAACTGAAAAATAGTATAGTAAAGTGAAGGTGAAATCTGCCCTAGGACAGCAGCAATGGACTGAGATTTCAGTCCAATTACACAGCCATAACTTTGGCTGTGTTGGTCCAATTGGTGTTTGGCCAATTGGACATAAAACTAGGCTTATAATGGCACATTTTTGCTGAAGAAACCATGCCCAAAAGACCAAAGCAAGAGGACCAAAACTTGGCCCCAATCCGGACACCCTGCAACTGATTCTGCAGAATTGACCAAATGAACAGTAACTGTTCATTTGGCCATAACTCACTGTAGATATGGTCAATTGACCTGAAATTTTTACAGCAATAAGCTAAGACATAGACAAACAACTTTCATGAAGAAACCTACCCCAAATTATGGCCATAACCTAACCCAAATGGTAGTGGCAGTCACTGTTCATGTTACTATAGATATGGTAATTTCTGCAGATTGGCAATCCGGCCAGCTTGGGTTTTTGAGCCATATCTAGAGCTACAAAACTCCAAATGGAGTGATTAAAAAAAGGAAATTCAACTAGACAAAATAAGGAACAACTTTCATGTTTTACATTTCTTCAAATTTCTACAGTAACAGTGTCCAATGGAACAGTGAAATTGACTCACCAAAACTGAAAATTCTGCTTGTGTTAGTTTACACTTTGAAATGGTATTAACACTTAATGCCAACAAGTTTTAAACACAAAATGTGGTATGTTGGGAGTGCCAAAGTCAATGTACATATTTTCTATCCAAAAGTCAACATTTTTGTTGACTAATGAGGTGAATAGTAACACCAAAACATGAAATTCACAAATTGAAGAATTTAAAAGTTTCAAATGCCCTAGTATACCTAACAAGATTGGTTTGGATAGTTTGGCATGCCAATAGGGTCCAATTAGCAGTACTGCACATGGCAATATGCCATTCCGTGATTTCATGGCTTTTAGCCATTCTGACTTTGTATTGAGACTTGGCCTTGTGCCTGATATTATTCTGACTTGTTAGCTACATTACTGCACCGGGAGATGCATATGTGACCGATGGTGTGACGGCCGAGGTGCTAGGTACCTAGTGCTCCAGTCGTCTAGTGTAGGTTACTTGGGGCAACCAAATGAATAAAAGTGAACAACGTTAACGAAATAATGGATATACCAATACCAAACAAAGAAAGCATACACATTCTATACACATTCATTTTCTTGCTATTTTCTTCTATTATATTATTGCACCACTAAGCATTATTGCTTAGCGCGTTGCTTTGCCACGCAGCGTAGGTACTGGAGACCCGATCGTGAGCCCAGTAGACCACAGACTGGGTGAGTCCATCCGGCAGTTCTGCTCAGTGTACGTGTCACCTTAACTTCTGCTGTGCATTGGTAGGACACTAGGTGTCATTTTGACATTTTGTAACTTAATTTTGATTTTCTTCATATGTAATTAAACTTGTGTAATGTATATTGATGTATATGTAAATTATGAAAATTGTATTTGTTAATGGAAAAGTAAATGTTTACTTGTGATTTATATGTGAACATCACATGTGAATGATGAATGAGAATAGAAATTGAAATGTTGAAATCTTGATATTGAGTTTTGTGTTGATATTGGAGTTGAGAATGAATGAATTTGTTTATTGGAAGTGTTTTTAACAGGTTCCGAAGAACTATTTTCTCCATTTTTAGCCGGTATTCTGCCGGATTTTCTATAAAATTTTCGGAACCTCAAATAAATTATGAATTCAATAAATGACTTAAATGAGTTATATTTTACAAGTTATATTCAAAATTACGATGAAAATTAATTAAGGTATATTAGAGTGTGCCGGTACACCGTGTGGCATTACTTACTCGGGTATACAGTACACGGGTAAGGGGTGTCACACCCCAGTCATCTGTTGAAAGAATTCAGTCATCTGCTCAAACAAGGACAGCTAGAACGTCTGGAAAAATAATTAGACTAAAGTGAGAAACCATAAATAACTCAAATATTGATAAGAAAAATTTAGTAAAAATTTTAGAAATAAAATACAACCAAGTTAAATGAGCCGGTGCCCTAGCGATGGGTAACCCAGCGGGAAGTTGCGGTTCTCGCAACTAGGAGCCCTAGACCGGGGGAAAAATCATAAAATAATTTTTGGGACTCCAGAGAAGAGTCATTGAGGTTCCTATGGCATTAGAATGCCATGAAAATATTTAGAAAAATTTTTCAATCAGTACAGACAATTTTGACCCATTAAGCCAAACGGAGGGCATTTTGGTCATTTCGCCTTCAGAGGTGATTTTTGGCCGACTTGTCCAGTTGAGTAAATAATTAATATGCATAAAATATGAATAAACATTACTAAAAATTGAATTGAAAATGAGTAGAGAAAAGAAGAAAAGAAAATGAAGGAAAATGCTTAATTATGACATATGATGATGTCATTTAAAAGCCCCCTCCAATCACCATTTGACAAACCAATAAAAAGAGATAAAAATGACTTAAAATGAGATAAAAAAAACAAAGGAAACCAGCAGTTTCCTTCTTCATACGGGCTGGAATAAGAAAGAAAGAGAAAGAAAGAAAGAAAGGAAGAAGGAGAAGGAGATGAACAGTAGCAGAAATAGGGGTTCAGCAGGGCAGCATCTTTCTCTTCCGTCCAGGTGAGTTTAGCTCAACATCTACGGCTGATTTTTGGATATGTTTGAGGTATGTATGTGTGCCAGTTATGGTTAAAATTTGGTGATTGTTCAACGGTTGGATTTGGAGAAATATATTGTTGAACACAGGCTGTCTGTAGGTTGAATTCTGAATTTTGGCTACTGAAATTTGAGAAAAATAAATAGTTAGGATGCTTATAAAATTATGAAATTGTTAAAAATGATATATGGGATGTTTAGGCTTCTGGGTTAAAATTTGGTGAATTTTAGAATTGTGGTTTATGAGATATAAATTGTTTTGCATGAGCTATCTGAGTAAGACTGATTTCTGCAAAAATTCAGATTTTGAAGGGTTGAATGAATGTTTTGATGTCTCATGATATAGAGATTATTTGATGCTAAAATTTTTACTGATATTGTATAGGGATGTCTTGAATATATGGTTAAAATTTGGGATTTATCTAACGGTTAGATTATTATATATAAATTTGAATGCACAAGCTGCCAGATTGGGTATTAATGGGTGGTTGTGGATTTAAGATTTATGATAGGAGTTTAGTCCAATTTAAGGGGAAATGCTGTTGAATTTTTATTGGATATTTAATTTAGAAAAGTGAAGTTATAATTGATTATGATTATTATGATTCTAAAAGAAATCTTGAAGAATAACAAGCTCAAGGTTGGTTTCACAAAGGTTAGTGCATATTTATACCTAAATCCCTTTCATTCCATGTTAAGGACTTAAAGTGAACAAGAATTTGTAAATTAAATGAAAAGAATTCATGTGTATGTGTACCATGAATTTCGGCAGCCCTAAGGAAGGAATGAGTTTGATTGTTTTAATGGACTTAGAGTGAATTAGAGATTATGTTTAAAGTGTATATATATATATATATATATATATATATATATATATATATATATATATATATATAAGGAATGAAAGAGTTAACTAAGGAAATTTGTGAAAACCTTGACTTTGAGCTAGGGTTTGGGAGTGAAAATTTGACTTTGCTTAGGATATTGTTAAAGAACATTCTAATGGTCAATTAGTGACCATTTGGGGTAAGTTGACCATAATTAGGAGTGAACTATTGCATGGCAAACTGAAATGGGCATATTGCCTAGTGACAGCAGCAGGGAGGCTGTGAGTCCAGCCTGTTTGGACTGCCATATCTTTGGTTGTGTAGGTCCAATTGGTGTTTGGCCAATTGGACATGAAACTAGACTTATAATGACACATTTTTCTGAAGAAACCATGCCCAAAAGACCAAAGCAAGTGGACCAAAAGTTGGCCCCAATCCGGGTACCCTGCAAGCCAATTCTGCAGAATGACCAAATGAATAGTAACTGTTCATTTCACCATAACTCACTGTAGAAATGGTCAATTGACCTGAAATATTTACAGCAACAAGTTAAGACATAGACAAACAACTTTCATGAAGAAACCTACCCCAAATTATGACCAGAACCTAACCCAAATGGCAGTGGCAGTCACTGTTCATGGTACTGTAGATTTGGTAAATTCTGCAGAATTGAAATCCGGCCAGCTGTGGTTTTTGGACCATATCTGGAGCTACAAAACTCCAAATGGAGTGATTCAAAAAACGAAATTCAACTAGACAAAATAAGGAACAACTTTCATGTTTACCATTTCCTCAAATTCCCACCGCAACAGGACCCAATGGAACAGTAAAATTGAGTCACAAAAACTGAAAATTCGGCTCTCTTGGTTTTAGGTTTGGAAATGGATTTGGTGGTTAATTCCAACAAGTCTTAAATGTAAAATGTGGTACATTGGGGGTGCTAAAACCAATGTACCTATTTTCCATCCAAAAGTCAACATTTTTGTTAACCAATGAGGTGAATAGTGACACCAAAAATTGAAATTTAAAATGTGAAATTAGAAATGCATCTAGGGGACTTTAAATTGCAATTGGCAATTAATACTAGTAAATGTAAAACTCAAAATGTGGGATCTTGGTGTAATTAGACTAATATATCCATTAAGTAGAAAAAGTCAACATTTTGGTTGACTAGTGAGGTGAATAGTAATCAAAATAATTAGCAAATTAAGATGAAGACCTAGAACCAATTCTAAGCTTAATGCTTAGAATGGTATGACAAATGTGGACTATGCATCTTAGTCAAAATTGTTAAAAAGGATAATTGATGTGAATTGTGATCATATAAATGATCAAATGAATGTATGAATTATAATTGAAATTTATTATGAAATAATGAAGTCATAAAACACAATATATTAATGTTTAATGATATTATGTGCCCTTGTATTGCCTAGACATGTGTGTCAGATTGGATAGTTTGGCATACCAATAGGGTATTGTTTTAGCAGTACTGCAAAAGGCTTTACGCCTGTATTTATGGCTTTGTGCCCGCATTCATGGCTTTATGCCCACGTTCATGGCTTTTATGCCTGATTATGTGTATCATGGCTTTTTAGCCATACTGACTGCATACGTGGTTGACGTTCTGCGTCCCATGGTATGACGGCCCGAGGCACCGCGGTGTCCAGTGCCAACGACCCGTTATCCAGTTTAGTCAGCCTGTCGTAGGTTACTTGGGCAGTATAATTTATTGAAATAAATTAAGACTATTAATAATTAAAAATATTAGAAATCAAATAAATGAGTTAATAAGACTTCAAAAGAATTAGTTAGAATTATGAAATGATCCAAACCACATAAAAAAAAAATTATTAAGTAAAATGATAAAAGAGTTGCAAAAATAGGTATAACTTAACTAAATATTTTAAATGTACCTTCTATTGCCATATAAATATAAACTGAGTATTTTTATTAATTCTGTATGTTGTACATTATCCCTGTGAATTTCGGAATTAAACGCTTTCAAAGCGAAACAAATGAGAACAAAAGATAATTAATATTAGACACATTGTATTAAATTAAATTGATTCTTAAATATTCAAATTATGCTTCGTTCTTTCTTTATTTGTATATTTTATTTTCTTGTTCTATTATTGCACCATTAAGCAGCAATGCTTAGCGCGATGAATTTGTTTCCTCGCGCAGGTACTTTGACTAAGATTTTTGGAGTCCAGATTTGCAGAAGTGCCTGAAGTATTCAAGGTTGTCACCTCCTCAGTAATGCATATAGATAGGGCCCATATAGATCATATTTTGTATTTAGTATAAAATGCTAGATATTGTATTATAATGTAGATTATGAGCAGGTAATTAATAGAAATGTAACGTAATTTAATAAATTAGTTTTTTTTTCATATGTAATTAATTTATATATCATGTAAATTATGAAATTATGTAAATTAAAGAAATTTGAAAATTTTACTTATGTGATTTGAGCATGAATGAGATTATATGGATTCGAAGACAGATTTGAAATATATAGATAATGCATGGAAATGAATATGGATTGAGATATATGAATGAGATGGTTATAAAAATAATTGATGAGATTTTATTTGTAAAATATTATTGAAACTTTCAAACAGGCAAATAGTAAAATACGTCAACTGGTAATAAAATAGGGGAAACTCCGCTGGTTTCTCCGTCGAAAAATTTATTAATATAAAAATATATCGAGATCAAAATATGAAAGGAATAAAGTAAGATAAGATAGGGTGCTCCAGCACCGAATGTAGCACACTTTGCTCGGCTACACTGTAGTCGGGTGAGGGGTGTTACACTTTTGACGTAGTAGCTAGTACTTTCTCTGTAACACCCTCCCGGTAGTAACTCCGTACATTCTACTGTTCCGGTGACCGGTGTTGGTCCGGACAGCTAGAACATTCGGAAAAATATTTAAACTATAGTGAGGAACCATAATTAACTCAAATATTAAATAGAAAATTTTAATAAAAATTTTAGAAATAAAATACAACCAAGTTAAATGAGACGGTGCCCAAGCTATGGGTAACCCAGAGGGAAATTGCGATTCTCGCAACTAGAAGCCCTAGACCCGGGTAAAAATTCATAAAATAATTTTTGGGACTCCAGAGAAGGGTCATTGAGGTTCCTATGGCATTAGAATGCCAAGAAAATATTTAGAAAATTTTTTCAATCGGTACAGACAATTTTGACCCGTTAAGCCAAACGGAGGGCATTTTGGTCATTTTGCCTTCAGAGGTGATTTTTGGCCGACTTGTCCAGTTGAGTAAATAATTATTATGACATAAAATATGAATTAATATTGATGAAAAATTAATTTAAAGTTAGTAGAAAAGAAAAGAAAAGAAAAATACAATATATGCAATTTATGACATCATTGTGATGTCATTTAAAATTGTCCACCAATCACCATACAACCAATAGACTTAAGACCAATAAAAGAGGCTGAAAATAGAAGAAAAAAATTCATCTTGTTCCCTTGGACCAACCAGCCGAAGCCCTTCTCTCCATCTCCCTCCATTGATTTCAACCAAAGCTTCATTTCTGTCATCTTTTCACCATAAATCCTCCTACTCTTCTCACAAAAATTTATCCTTGCACCTTGCATAACCTTTTGGCAGCCAAGAAGAAGAAAGAAAGTGAAGTTAAGCTTGGGAAAATTCTGCCCTACAAGAGGTTAGTGCATAATTATACCTAAATCCCTTTCATTCCATGTTAAGGACTTAAAGTGAACAAGAATTTGTAAATTAAATGAAAAGAATCCATGTGTATGTATACCATGAATTTCGGCAGCCCTAAGGAAGGAATGAGTTTGATTGTTTTAATGGACTTAGAGTGAATTAGAGATTATGTTTAAAGTATATATATATATATATATATATATATATATATATATATATATATATATATATATATAAGGAATGAAAGAGTTAACTAAGGAAATTTGTGAAAACCTTGACTTTGAGCTAGGGTTTGGGGGTGAAAATTTGACTTGGCTTATGAAATTATTAAAGAACATTCTAATGGTCAATTAGTGACCATTTGAGGTTAGTTGACCATAATTTGGACTGGAATATAACATGGCAAAGTGAAATGTGTAGGCTGCCTAGTGACAGCAGCAATGAGGTTGTGATTCCAGCCCACTTGGACAGCCATAACTTTGGCTGTGTAGGTTCAATTGGTGTTTGGAAATTTGGACGTGAAACTAGACTTATAATGGCACATTTTTGCTGAAGAAACCATGCCCAAAAGACAAAAGCAAGAGGACCAAAAGTTGGTCCCAATCCGGGTACCCTGCAAGCCAATTCTGCAGAATGACCAAATGAACAGTAACTGTTCATTTGGCCATAACTCACTGTAGAAATGGTCAATTGACCTAAAAGTTTTACAGAAACAAGTTAAGACATAGAAAAACAACTTTCATGAAGAAACCTACCCCATATTATGACCATAACCTAACCCAAATGGCAGTCACAGTCACTGTTTATGGTACTGTAGATTTGGTAATTCTGCAGTTTTTCCAATCCGGCCAGCTGTGGTTTTTGGACCATATCTGGAGCTAAAAAACTCCAAATGGAGTGATTCAAAAAAATAAATTCAACTAGACAAAATAAGGAACAACTTTCATGTTTACCATTTCCTCAAATTCCCACTGCAACAGTGCCCAATGGAACAGTAAAGTTGAGATACAAAAACTTAAAATTCTGCCCTCTTGGTTTTAAGTTTAGAAATGGTATGGGTGCTCAATTCCAACAAGTTTTAAATGTAAAATGTGGTACATTGGGAGTGTTAAAACCAATGTACCTATTTTCTATCCAAAAGTCAACATTTTTGTTGACCAATGAGGTAAATAGTGACACCAAAAACTTGAAATTCAAAAATTGAAGAATTCAAAAGTATCTAATGCTCTAGTATACCTAACAAGATTGGTTTGGATAGTTTGGCATGCCAATAGGGTTCAGTTAGCAGTACTGCACATGGCATTATGCCATTCTGTGATTTTATGGCTTTTAGCTATTTTGATATTGTGTTGAGACTTGGCCTCATGCCTAATACTATTTACAGCTTGTTAGCTGTTCTGTTGCACACCGGGAGATGCATATGTGACCGATGGTGTGACGGCCCGAGGTACTAGATACCCAGTGCCAGTTTACCCGTTTATCCAGTCCAGTCGTCTAGTATAGGTTACTTGGGCAACCAAATGAATGAAAATGGACAAAGTTAAAGAAATAAATGAATATAACAGATACAAAACAAATAAGACATATACATATTTATTTTCTGCTACTTTCTTTTATTTTATTATTGCACCACTAAGCATTATTGCTTAGCGCGTTGCTTTTTCCACGCGTAGGTTCTAGAGATACAGATCATGAGCCCAGTAGACCGCAGACTGGGTGAGTCCATCCTGCAGCTCTACACAGTGTTCGGGTCACCTCAACTTCTACAGTGCATTGGTAGGACACTAGGTGTCATTTTGGTATTTTGTAATTAAATTTTCATTTTCTCATATGTAGTTGAACTTATGAAATTTATTTTGATGATCATGTAAATAATGAGAATTGTGTTTATGAATGGAAAAAAGAATGTTTATTTGTGATTTATACTTGATTATTACATGAGATGAATGATTGAAAAATGTTGAGATTTTGATATTGGAGTTTGAGAGTGATGAGATATGAATATTGGAAGTGTTTTTAATAGGTTCCGAAGAACTATTTTCTCCATTTTTAGTCGATACTCTGCCGGATTTTCTTTAAAATTTTTGAAACCTCAAATAATTTATAATTTCGATAAATGGCTCAAATATATTATATTTCACAAGTTATATTCAAAAGGATGATAAAATTTAATTAAGGTATATTAGAGTATGCCGATACACCGTGTGACATTGCTTACTCGGGTATACTGTACATGTAACACCTCTAAGTTCAGTAGTGCGTTCTACTGTCCCGGTGACCAGTGTTGTCCGGACAGCTAGGATGCCTAGAACTACACTTTGACATGAGTGAGGAGACATAAAATAATGAAATACAAGAAAAGAAAATACAAGAAAAACAAAGGAAAAAATAATAGCAAAGAAATGTGATCAAGTTAAGCGAGCCGGGAAACCTAACGATGGTGATCAAGGAAGTCACGCGTGGACCGTTGACTAGCTGGGAACCCTGGAAAACATTTTTAGGACTTAAATAGACCCTTATTGAAGAATAAATATCATTAGAAAGATCAAAGAAAAATTAAATAACTAGTACAAAGAAAAGTGAGAAATCGAAAAACAGACAAAACCCGGTGTTACCGAAAAATCGGGAATGCAACCCGAACAGGGGCATTATGGTCATTTGACATCCCGAATTGTCTTTTGACCCAAATATCCATTAAAAATAAATAATATTACACTTAGAAAATAAAATGAAAAATTAGTTTAGTGGTACCTAATACAAATAGCCAAAAATGGAATGAAAAATGTGTAAATAACACATTTAAGCTTATTATATTGTTAAATGGTGTGAGTGGACCATTAGTGAATAAAATAAACACATAGTGGGGCAGGTGTACTTCCATTACACCATCAGAAAAGTTCATCTTCCTCATTTGATAAACCTAGCCGAATTGAAGGTGAGAGAAAACCACCATGGCCGTTTCACTCAAGCTCACTTAACCTCTCCATTTTCAACTCCATTCACTTAGGTTCCTTTATGAAAATTTGTCTACACATCATAAGGAAGAGTTTGATACCAAATTTGAGAAGTTTAATCAAGGTTTAGCAAGCTCCAACCATAAGGTAAGTTAGCATTTTTGAAGATGGCTTTGTTAAGTTTTGTGTGCATGTTATGGGTGTTGGATTTGTGAAGAAAATTTTTGAGTTTGAAGAGTTATTGTTGTGTTCATTTTAGACAGCCATGTAGTCATGTATTTTATGAGATAATTGTGCATATATTTGATGGGAAATGATGTTGGTTATGGTGATTTAATAACCTAGTGAATTACTTCATATGTGTATGGTGATTTTTGCACTTGGATGGGAATTGATGAATTGTAGGACACTTTGGTGTTGAAGAACATTTTCGGCAGCCTTGGAACTCTTGGATAAGTGTATGTGTTCATGAAGATATGGGCAGAATTGTGGCATTAAGGATAGATAGATATGTATATGAAATTGTTGTGTAAAGTGTATGTAAAGACTAGTAATGTTTATGTGTATGTGTAATTGTATTTGGACTTTGGAAATTAGAATTATATTTGGTGTGTTGAAGATAATTGTAATCTGCCCAAAGTAATGTTAATGTAAAGTGGAATATGTTTTGGTAATGTACCAAAACAGATTTGGTAGGGAAGTAAACATATTGCAAGGTAAGTGTGTGATTGATGTGTGTTTAAGCAAGGTAACTAAGGGCAGTGTACATTTTAGCCAATAAGTTTAAATGTGTAACCTCAATTGGTATGAGACCAATTGGAGGTGGAACTAGGCACAAAATGTGCCAACTTTCATTGAGAAAGCATACCAAAATTCTGCTTGCAAGGTGACCTAAGAAAATGACCAATTCGGATTAGGTACAATTAGGACCTGAAAAATGACCAATTGGGCAGCAGTGAGTGTTTAGGCCATAACTCACTCAAAACAGGTCCAATTGACCTGAAATTTTAACCATGAATAGTTAAGACCCATACCTACAAGTCTTATGAAGACACCAAAACCCATAAATGACCATAAGCAAGTCAAACAACTTGCACAAGTTCGGGTCCAAAAACTGGCCGAACCAAAGTTGACCAAATTGACCTAATTTGATGCCATTTGACCAGCAATAGTGTAATGACCATAACTTGGTTTACTTAACTCGGATTGACCTAAAATTTTGCCCCGCATGCAATAAGACATAGATCTACAAGTTTGTAGTTTTGACCGAAACCCGAAAATCGAGGAAACTAGATCGTCCAGCTAGGTCAAACTAGTATCCCGAAATCCAGCAATTTGCAATGAAATGCAAGAAAACGCAATATACATAAAATTGAGTTTGGTAACACGTACCAACCCTAAAACCCTATCGAATGTGACATATAAAGGACACTAAAACCTAATTTACCTAGAAAACATCGAGGGTCGGTATATTAGATGATTAAGCAAATAAAGGTATTCAGTGAATTGTTTATCGAACATTATCGTTAGAGGCAAATTAATTTAGCAATCAAACACTTCAAATTGTGTTTCTCGATAACCAGGACTCGGAAAAGGGAAAGAAATCGAGTCAAGACCTGGGGACAAATATCAGAGGTTTGTGCACAACAACTATTTCTTTTGAATTATTTTCAATTGAAATAAATATTGACTATTTGTATATTATTGTTTTAAATTGTGGAAATGTATTTGAATGAATATTTATTGCTTGAAAAGCATTGTAAATGATTTGAAACTGTGAGAAATTGTTTGAATGACATTGATGGATACTTATTGATTTAAAAGCATTGGAAATTGTTTGAAACCACAACTATCATGTATATTGATTGTATTCCTCATTAGCTTGTCTAGTGGGACGAATTGAATTCCCTCTCTGGCTGAAGTGTTGAGGTGTGTGCCTGTTGAGGACGAATTGGATGAGTACTCATATTTTTGCTAGCTAGCTATGCTATTCCTCATTAGTCATCGACTTTTGGGACGAATTGAATACCTCATTAGCCATTGGCTTTTGGGACGAATTGAACTATGGATCATGATTAAGCTGTGTGTGATTTATTAATATGTATTGTGAGATTGTGAAATGGATTTAAACTCTCATTGACATATACTGTCTTTTGAATTCAAACATGATCTAACTTATGAAAATTATTGTGATATTGACAAAAGGAGTTTAAATTCTTGTTGACAATTACTGTCTTGAAATTGACTATGGTTTTAAGTATCCACTATTGATATGATTTATGAATTGTGATTTAAATTGTATTTGGTTAATGTTGTGAGACATTATCTTGATAGCTTTTATAGGTAGAGTGCATAGACCTCCAGCAAGAGATTTTGGGGTATAGTGAGTATACCACATTTGGCATTTTGTACTGTAATGTATGACACTGTATGTACATTTTGTTTTTGGTTTTGAGCTGTTGTAAATTCAAATTGTACCTTGAAGTTGTAAATTAATTATGAGTTATTTGACTTGTGAAAATTGTATTATATTTCCTTATCTCAGACATTGAAAAATTTCTATTGAATTGAGTTGATAAATTGTTGTGTTGAGAAATGTATTTAAGTTGAGATTTTGAAAATTATTGAAGTGTCTTTGTTTTTCAAGATTTATTCAAAATACAGATGGCACTCTGCCAAAATTTTCTGAAATTCCAAATAAATCAAATGAGTTAATTGTTTCACTTGATTCACCAAAGTTTTTAATACATAAATAGTGCTCACCATCGTAAAATAAGTAAGAAAAGTTTTTAAAATCCCTTGTAGTGTATTTAATGGGTTATCGATGACGGAGTTGGTAATTCATTAGGTATGGGATCATGTTATGCCTACAGAGGGGTAGGGTGTGACATGTTTTAGTGGTATCGAGCAAAGTTTTTAAACTCTGTTTTCACCGTTATTTGAATGTTCTTTCTTCATAGTACAACAATATCATTGTTTGATACATACAGTACATTACATTATAAATATGCACTAACGGGAGGAAACCTCCTTGTGTTATTTGTTCAGGAGATCTAAATTCCTCGCATTGAATATGGAAGAGGGTGATCGTTTAGTCGGTCAATCTATTGAGTGTCGAGGTGCAAGGGATGCAGGCCTACATAATGTTAGTGGTTGCGATCTGCGATTTCTCGCTCGCAATGTTCCAACAAATGGGCGGCAATGTACTCACTCAAGTCCCAATGACACGATGGTACAACCACGCCTCCTACTAGCGATATGATAAATTAATGAAATATGGGGCTCTGAGTTTAAGAGATCCTCTAGAAGTTGAACAATGGTTAGAGAGGATGGATAGGGTGTTCAAGAAGCTACATTAAGAGCTTAGATTTGAATACTTAGTGTCCTTACTACGGGGATGCTTATGGTGGTGGAAAACCATTCCCGTAGAGCTGCTAACATGGAATGACTTCCTCGTGGAATTCGAGCGAAATATGTCCCTAATGCTTATGTAGACTGCAAGAGTTCCTAAGTTTGAAACAGATCGGTGGTGAGTATGAAAGAGAATTTTCCTTTGAGCCATTATGCAAGAAGTTTGCTTGCTACAGGAGAGATGCAAGAGGTTTGAGGCGAAGCCCAGTATTAGAGTACAAGTGATCGGCTTCAAACACACTAACTTCTCTGAACTTGTTTCTCAAGCCCTAGAGTTGGAAAGAGTTGAGTTTGAGACTGCTCCAGAGAAAAAGAGATCAGAGAAGACAGAGAAAGAGGGAAAATCGAGAACAGAGTTTGGTGGTCATCTTGAAAGAGGAAGAACTATGGGGACATGGCAGAGGTGGCAAGAAATCAGTAAGGGAAGATATTCAGACAAAGATCTCCCCTATCCGGTAAGAGTACCGAGGTTCCTATCCTCCCGCCAATGTGAAACTTGTGGAAAAATCATGGTGGGATATGCTATAAGGCTATTGGAGCTGTTATAGCTGTGGAGGCAGGACACTTTGCCAAGGACTGCACCGAGTCGCAGAGTTGGACCACCTCCTACTACTGCAGAGGGTCGATTGAGCCTGTCACGAAGTTCACAACCACCTAACAGAGGTAGAGGACTAAATGACAACATAAAGATCCACTCAACGCCACAGGAATCACGAATTTACCAAGTTAGTGGAAGCTGCAATAAAGGTTGATAAAGTAAGAATCCGTGAGCGGACCGGAAGGGATAGACAGAAGAGGGGCCCAGTCGTCTAGTTCTTCTCACCGCACTGAAAGAGGTTCAAGGGTCCACTGCATAGAGTTCGGGTCGACCACACGGTCGTGGTCGATCTCGGGGCGAGGCCACAGTTTACCCCTAGGAGAGGTCAGTCCACACCATCAGTGGGCAGCTCTCCAGGGATGGGGTTTAGAGGACCATCCCCAACAACTTCTGCATGTCCGTATTGCCCGAAATGGTATAAGGGGGAGTGTTGGAGAGTGACTGGTGCCTGTTTAAGGTGTGGGTCAATAGAGCATCAGTTGAAGAACTGTCCATGCAAAACTACTACAGCTGCTCCAACACAAGCAGACAGACCTACTCCTACACCACAGAGGGGTAGAAAATCTAGCAAATCTAAGGCTGTGGGACCATCACAGAGGCCTGCGTCTGAGCCAGCAGAGAGGCCTGACAGCAGACCACCTGCAAGAGCTTATGCTATTATAGCTCAGGAGGAGCAAGATGCCCCGGACGTCATCAGGGGTACGTTCTCCCTCTACAATACATCTGTACATGCATTGGTGGATCCAGGATCCACTCATTCATACATCTGCATCAGCCTACCCGTAGAAAGGGGGATACTAGTAGGGGAGAGTGACTAAGACATTTTGGTCACTAATCCATTGGGCCACAGTGTGGTAGTGAACAAAGTATACAAGGGTTGCCCGTTAAGGATTCAGGGGTATGAATTCTTGGCAGACCTGATTGAGTTGCCCTTCCACGAGTTTGACGTGATTTTGGGAATGGACTGGTTGTCACGTCATCAGGCAATAATTGATTGCAAATTGAAGAGAATTTCTCTGAAAACTTCTGAGGGTAATGAGATCACTATTGTGGGTGAAAGGACTGATTTCCTATCCAATGTTATCTCAGCCACAGTTGCAAGAAGAATGATGAGAAAAGGCTGTGAAGCCTACCTAGCACATGTGGTGGATACTAGGCAAGCTAAGCCAAACCTGAGTGATATACCCACAGTAAGAGACTTCCCAGATGTATTTCCTGAAGAGTTGCCTGGTTTACCACGAAAGGGAAGTTGAATTTGCTATTGAGACAACTGTAGGTACTGACACCCATTTCCATTGCTCCTTATAGGATGGCACCCATTGAATTGAGGAGTTAAAACTCGATTGCAAGAGTTGCTTGATAAGGGGTTCATACGCCCGATGTGTCACCATGGGGAGCTCGATCGCTTTGTGAAAAAGAAGGATGGGACTTTGAGGCTATGCATTGATTCTGTGATTGAATAAAGTGACTGTGAAGAACAAATATCCATTGCCTAGAATTGATGATCTGTTTGATCAGCTAAAGGGAGCAGGAGTATTTTCTAAGATTGATCTCAGATCAGGGTATCATCAGTTGAGGGTGAAGGATGTAGATGTGCCCAAGACTGCATTCAGGACCCGATATGGGCATTATGAGTTCCTGGTAATGCCCTTTGGCCTAACAAATGCACCAGCGGCATTCATGGACCTTATGAACCGTATCTTTTATCCACACTTAGATCGGTTCGTAGTGGTCTTTATTGATGATATTTTGGTGTATTCCAAGACCAGGGAAGAACATGATGAGCATTTGAGGATTGTTCTGCAAACCCTGAGAGAAAAGAAGCTGTATGCTAAGTTGTCCAAGTGTGACTTTTGGTTGAATGAGATTGCATTCCTTGGACACATAGTGTCAGCTGATGGGATTAGGGTGGATCCCAAGAAAATAAAAGCAGTGATGGAATGGAAGCCTCCCAGGAATACAACTGAGGTCAGGAGTTTCTTGGGGCTAGCTGGGTATTACAGAAGATTTGTGAAGGGATTTCCAATGACCAAGTTGTTACACAAGAATGTCAGATTTGACTAGAATGATAAATGTCAGACCAGTTTTGAGAAGTTGAAGGCTATGTTGTGAGGCACAGTGTTAACACAGTGTCGAGAAAGGACTTTGTGGTCTACAGTGATGCCTCACATAATGGGCTAGGTTGTGTATTGATGCAAGAGGGGAAGGTGGTCGCTTATGCTTCCAGGCAGCTAAGGCCACATGAACAGAATTACCCTACCCATGATCTAGAGCTTGCAGCAATTATCTTCGCACTGAAGATATGGAGGCATTACTTGTATGGTGAAAAGTGCTACATTTACACGGACCACAAGAGTCTAAAATACTTGCCAACCCAGAAGGAGCTCAACCTTAGACAGAGACGATGGATTGAGTTTCTGAAGGATTATGATTGTGTAATTGACTACCATCACAGGAAGGCAAATGTAGTTCTTGATGCTTTGGCAGAAAGTCCATCACGACTTTGAGATCATTGAATGCCGTCTAACTTTGATTCGAGATGGAGCTATTTTGTTGAGTTGCAAGTGAGGCCAAACACGCACAAAGAAATTTTAGATGGGCAAAAGATAGATGAAAAGTTAATGGCTATTATGAGCAAAATCTCAGAGGGAGAAGCAACTGACTATGGGGTGAAAGCAGATGGGTGTCTGTATTACAAAGGAAGACTGTGTACGGATAATGGGAATTGAAGGCGATTCTAAAAGAGGCACACACCAGTGTATATGCTATGCACCCAGGAAGTACAAAGATGTATCATGATCTGAAGCTTAAGTATTGGTGGCCTGGTATGAAGAAGGACATAGCTGACTATGTGACTAAATGCTTAACATGTCAGCAAGTCAAGGCAGAACATCAAGTTCCATCGGGTTTGCTACAGCCTATACACATACAGAATGGAAATGGGATCGGGTCACCATGGATTTTGTAAGTGGTCTACCCCTCACCCGGAAGAAACAGGATGCAGTATGGGTGATAGTTGATAGATTGACTAAGTCAGCACACTTTCTGCCAGTTAGGACTGACTACTCACTGGAAAAGTTAGCAGAATTGTATATCAGTGAGATAGTTAGACTGCATGGAATTCCACTTTCCATCATATCTGATCGAGACCCAAGGTTTACATCGAGATTTTGGAAGAAGTTGCATGAGTCCTTGGGTACACAACTCCACTTCAGCACAGCTTTCCATCCTCAGACGGATGGGCAATCAGAAAGAGTAATCCAGGTAAATAATTGAAACCAATGGAATTGATACAAATATTGAATTGAAATGATAAAAATAACATGAAATATATGTCAGGTCCTTGAGGATATCTTTGAGGAGTTGTGTCATTGAGTTTGAGGAAAGGGATAGATACCTTCCAGCGAAATTTGCATACAATAATAGCTACCAAGCTAGCATCCAAATGGCCGTATGAAGCCTTTGTATGGGAGGAAATGTAGAACTCGGTGTCTTTGGATTGAATTGGGTGAAGACAAGCGGTGGGGCAGACACTGTGAAACAGACTGAGGAGAAAGTGAAACTAATCAAAGCTAATCTGAAGGTTGCCTCAGACAGACAGAAATCTTATGCCGACCTAAAGAGAAAAGAAATAGAATATGCGGTTGGCGACAAAGTGTTCCTCAAGGTATCACCGTGGAAGAATGTATTGAGGTTTGGAAGGAAAGGTAAGTTAAGCCCTAGGTTCATTGGCCCATATGAAGTCATTGAACGTGTGGGTCCAGTGGCCTATAGGCTAGCTTTACCTCCAGAGCTGGACAAGATCCATAATGTGTTTCACGTATCTATGTTAAGAAGATACCGCTCAGATCCTTCACATGTCATCTCCAGGGAAGAAATTGAAATACAACCGGATTTGACATATGAAGAAGAACCCATACGGATCCTAGCTCGGGAAGTAAAAGAATTGAGGAACAAGCAGATTCCACTGGTGAAAGTGCTTTGGAGGCACCACAACACCGAGGAGGCAACTTGGGAAAGTGAAGAGACGATGAGGCAATAGTTCCCTCAACTGTTTGCATCAGGTAAATTTCGAGGACGAAATTTAAATTAGAGGGGAAGAGTTGTAACACCCTCCCGGTAGTAACTCCGTACATTCTACTGTTCCGGTGACCGGTGTCGGTCCGGACAGCTAGAACGTTCGAAAAAATATTTAAGCTAAAGTGAGGAACCATAATTAACTCAAATATTAAATAAAAAAATTTAGTAAAAATTTTAGAAATAAAATACAACCAAGTTAAATGAGACGGTGCCCAAGCTATGGGTAACCCAGAGGGAAGTTGCGGTTCTCGCAACTAGGAGCCCTAGACCTGGGTAAAAATTCATAAAATAATTTTTGGGACTCCAGAGAAGGGTCATTGAGGTTCCTATGGCATTAGAATGCCAAGAAAATATTTAGAAAAATTTTTCAATTGGTACAGACAATTTTGACCCGTTAAGCCAAACGGAGGGCATTTTGGTCATTTTGCCTTCAGAGGTAATTTTTGGCCGACTTGTCCAGTTGAGTAAATAATTATTATAACATAAAATATGAATTAATATTGATGAAAAATTAATTTAAAGTTAGTAGAAAAGAAAAGAAAAGAAAAATACAATATATGCAATTTATGACATCATTGTGATGTCATTTAAAATTGTCCACCAATCACCATACAACCAATACACTTAAGACCAATAAAAGAGGCTGAAAATAGAAGAAAAAAATTCATCTTCTTCCCTTGTACCAACCATACGAAAACCTTCTCCCCATCTCCCTCCATTGATTTCAAACAAAGCTTCATTTCTCTCATCTTTTCACCATAAATCCTCCTACTCTTCTCACAAAAATTCATCCTTGCACCTTGCATAACCTTTTGGCAGCCAAGAAGAAGAAAGAAAGTGAAGTTAAGCTTGGGAAAATTCTGCCCTACAAGAGGTTAGTGCATAATTATACCTAAATCCCTTTCATTCCATGTTAAGGACTTAAAGTGAACAAGAATTTGTAAATTAAATGAAAAGAATCCATGTGTATGTATACCATGAATTTAGACCCTAAGGAAGGAATGAGTTTGATTGTTTTAATGGACTTAGAGTGAATTAGAGATTATGTTTAAAGTATATATATATATATATATATATATATATATATATATATATATATATATATATATATATATATATATATATATATATATATAAGGAATGAAAGAGTTAACTAAGGAAATTTGTGAAAACCTTGACTTTGAGCTAGGGTTTGGGGGTGAAAATTTGACTTGGCTTATGAAATTGTTAAAGAACATTCTAATGGTCAATTAGTGACCATTTGAGGTTAGTTGACCATAATTTGGACTAGAATATAACATGGCAAAGTGAAATGTGTAGGCTGCCTAGTGACAGCAGCAATGAGGCTGTGATTCCAGCCCACTTGGACAGCCATAACTTTGGCTGTGTAGGTTCAATTGGTGTTTGGCTAATTGGACGTGAAACTAGACTTATAATGGCACATTTTTTCTGAAGAAACCATGCCCAAAAGACCAAAGCAAGAGGACCAAAAGTTGGCCCCAATCCGGGTACCCTGCAAGCCAATTCTGCAGAACGACCAAATGAACAGTAGCTGTTCATTTGGCCATAACTCACTGTAGAAATGGTCAATTGACCTAAAATTTTTACAGCAATAAGTTAAGACATAGAAAAACAACTTTCATGAAGAAACCTACCCCATATTATGACCATAACCTAATCCAAATGGCAGTCACAGTCACTGTTCATGGTACTGTAGATTTGGTAATTCTATAGTTTTTCCAATCCGGCCAGCTGTGGTTTTTGGACCATATCTAGAGCTACAAAACTCCAAATGGAGTGATTCAAAAAAAGAAATTCAACTAGACAAAATAAGGAACAACTTTCATGTTTACCATTTCCTCAAATTCCCACTGCAACAATGCCCAATAGAACAGAAAATTTGGGCTACAAAAACTAAAAATTCTGCCCTCTTGGTTTTAAGTTTAGAAATGGTATGGGTGCTCAATTCCAACAAGTTTTAAATGTAAAATGTGGTACATTGGGAGTGTTAAAACCAATGTACCTATTTTCTATCCAAAAGTCAACATTTTTGTTGACCAATGAGGTAAATAGTGACACAAAAAACTTGAAATTCAAAAATTGAAGAATTCAAAAGTATCTAATGCCCTAGTATACCTAACAAGATTGGTTTGGATAGTTTGGCATGCCAATAGGGTTCGATTAGCGATCGCACATGGCATTATGCCATTCTGTGATTTTATGGCTTTTAGCCATTTTGATATTGTGTTGAGACTTGGCCTCGTGCCTAATACTATTCTGACTTATTAGCTATTCTGCTGCACAGGAGATGCATATGTGACCGATGGTGTGGCGGCCAAGGTACTAGATACGGTGCGGTTACCCGTTTATCCAGTCCAGTCATCTACTATAGGTTACTTGGGCAACCAAATGAATGAAAATGGACAAAGTTAAAGAAATAAATGAATATAACAGATACAAAACAAGTAAGACATATACATATTTATTTTCTGCTACTTTCTTTTATTTTATTATTGCACCACTAAGCATTATTGCTTAGCGCGTTGCTTTGCCACGTGTAGGTTACGAGATACAGATCGTGAGCCCGTAGACCGCAGGTGGGTGAGTCCATCTTGCGACTACGCAGTGTCAGGTCACCTCAACTTCTACGATGCATTGGTAGGACACTAGGTGTCATTTTGGTATTTTGTAATTAAATTTTCATTTTCTCATATGTAGTTGAACTTATGAAATGTATTTTGATGATCATGTAAATAATGAGAATTGTGTTTATGAATGGAAAAGAGAATGTTTATTTGTGATTTATACTTGATTATTACATGAGATGAATGATTGAAAAATGTTGAGATTTTGATATTGGAGTTTGAGAGTGATGAGATATGAATATTGGAAGTGTTTTTAACAGGTTCCGAAGAACTGTTTTCTCCATTTTTAGCCGGTACTCTGCCGGATTTTCTTTAAAATTTTCGAAACCTCAAATAATTTATAATTTCGATAAATGGCTCAAATATATTATATTTCACAAGTTATATTCAAAAGCATGATAAAAATTAATTAAGGTATATTAAAGTGTGCTGATACACCGTGTGACATTGCTTACTCGGGTATACTGTACACGGGTATGGGGTGTCACATTCTCCATCCTTGATCAAGATGTTTATGTGTTGTTTAATCCTGGCTCCACCCATTTCTATGTTAGTGCTAAGATTATTTGTTTCGCCACTATTCCTTACTTAAAAATAGACTTTGATGTGCTAGTGACTAGTCCATTAGGCTAGGAGGTTAGGGTGAACTGATTATATAAGAATTATCATTTGGTGATCCAAGGAGATACTTTTTTATCTGATCTGATTGAAATGCCCTTTAGAGATTACGATATTGTCTTGGGCATGGATTGGTTAGCCAGGCATCATGCTATGATTGACTGTAGACTGAAGACAGTCACTTTTGGTCTCCCTCAGTATGGTAATGTGGTAATACATGGGGAGAGGCAGTTATTGCTATCAAATCTCATTTTGGCTGAACTTGCTAGAAGAATGATTCGGAAGGGGTGTGATGTAACACCCTTCCTGTAGCAATTCCGTACATTCTATTGTTTCGGTAACCGGTGTCGATCCAGACAGCTAGAACGCCTGGAAAAATATTTAAACTAAAGTGAGGAACCATAATTAACTCAAATATCAACAAGAAAAATTTAGGAAAAATTGTAGAAATAAAATACAACCAAGTTAACTGAGCTGGTACCCTAGCGATGGGTAACCCAGTGGGAAGTTGCAGTCCTCACAACTAGAAGCCCTAAACCCTGGAGAAAATTCATAAAATAATTTTTGGGACTCTAGAGAAGAGTCATTGAGGTTTCTAAGGCATTAGAATGCCAAGAAAATACTTAGAAAAGTTTTTCAATCAGTACAGACAATTTTAGTCTGTTAAGCTAAACGGAGGGCATTTTGGTCATTTCATCTTCAAAGATGATTTTTGGCCAACTTGTCTAGTTAAGTAAATAATTATTATGATCTAAAATATGAATAAATATTGCTAGAAGTGTAATTAAAAATGAGAAATAAAAATAAGAAAACAAAGTGAAAAGAAAATGGAATTAAATTAGATTTATAACATAGGATGACATCATTAAAAAGCTTCCCACCAATTAGAAATTGACAAACCAATTAAAATGAGATAAATACAACTAAAATGAAGTAAAAAAAAAACACAAATTCTATAATTCTCTTCCCATTTTAGCTCCTTTCCTCTCACTCCTTCCACCTTTGTTGAGCAAAACTTCTCACTAGAATTCCTTGATAAACCACCATAAGATTTTAATCTTGCTTCACAAAACCTCTTCCTCACACCTTAAACAACATCTAGCTAGCAAAAAGAAGAAGGAAAAAGGGAGATTTGGGAACTTGGAAGAGAGATCAATTGAGGTTAGTGACCAATCTCCTCCCTTTCTTGTTTAATTCATGTTTAATGCCATGAGATAAGTGGAAATTGTAAGAAAAACAAAATAAAATTTATGTATATTCATCCCTACAATTTTGGAAGCTTAGGGATGGTTAGGGTTTGATGAATTTTCTTGATGCAAAGGGTTTATGAGCTGCCCTTGACATGAGATGAGTGATTGAACGTTTAAGTGCAAGTGTAAGGCAAGTGTAATGCATAAATGGAACTTGAAAACTTGGACATTTGAACAACATTAGGGTTTGCTCATGTAATAATATATTAACATTGTAATGGTCAATTAGTGACCATTTGAATGTGTGTGAGGAGGAATTGAAGTGAGTAAGGATGTTGGAGTTAAGCTTAGGCATGTTGCCCTTGGTGACTGCGGAATTTGGATGTGAGTCTAGCAGGTTTGGGCAACTATAAATGGAGTTTTATAGGTTCAATTGGTGCAAGGTTAATTGGACATGAAACTAGACATATAATGGCACAACTTTGGTGAAGAAACCCTGCCGAGAAAACCAAACCAAGTTGACCTAAAAATTACCCTAATCCAGGTGACTTGCATTCTGCCTGGGCAAAATAACCAAATGAATAGTGTTTATTCATTTGGTCATAACTCAGTGTAGAAAGGTCCAATTGACCTGAAAGTTTACCAGCAGAAAGCAGAGAATAGACCTAAAACTTTCATAAAGAACACAAATCCAAATTCTAACCATAACCTAGTCAAATTGCCAACCAAACTTAGGTTACCAAATCTGGCAGAACCAGTTTTGCCCAGAATTTTGGATTCTGTCCGATCTGGCCAGTTATGGTGTTTAGGCCATAACTTGAGGTACAAAACTCCAAATGGAGTGATTTAAAAAAGAAAATGTAACTATACACAATAAGGAACAACTTTCATGAAGACAATTTTGCCAAATTCTTACTATACAAATGACTAATAGAATAGTAAACTTAGTACTTGCAATCTGAAAATTGTGAATAACTAACACTAAGCTTAGAAATGGTATTGGCAACCAATACCAATAATTTTAGAATGCAAAATGTGGTATGTTGGGAATATTAGAACCAATGTACCTATTGTCTATGCAAAAGTCAACATTTTAGTTGACTAATGAAATGAATAGTAACACTTAAACTTTAATTTCAAGAATTGTGAAATTTAAAATTGTAACATGCCCTAGTACACCTAGCAAGATTGGTTTGGATAGGTTGGCATGCCAATAGGGTTCAGTTAGCAGTACTGCACATGGCATTATGCCATTCTATGATTTCATGGCTTTTAGCCATTCTGACATTGTGATGATACTTGGCCTTGTGCCTAATATTTATCTGACTCATTAGATGTTATGTTGCACAGGAGATACATATGTAACCAATGGTATGGCGGCACGAGGTACTTGATACTCGGTGCGATTTTCTATTTATCGATCCGGTCATCGATAGGTTACTTGGGCAACCAAAAATGAAAGAGGATAAATTTAATGAAATAATGAATATAACAAGTACAAAACAAATAAGACTATAAATAATTATCGAAAAATGGTCTACATAAGACATAAGAACATTTATTGTATATTTATTTTCGGTTATTTCTTTGATCTCTATTATTGGCACCACTAAGCATTATTACTTAGCGCGTTTCTTTTTGCCATGCATAGGTTCGAGAGAGACCGATAGAGAGCCCAGTAGACCATAGACTAGGTGAGACCATTTGCAGCTCTGCATAGTATCCTTGTCACCTCACCGTCTTCAGTGCATTGGTAGGACACTAGATTTCATTTTAATATTATGTAATCAAATTTTTATTTTCTCATGCATAATTAAGACTTATGTAATGTATTTTGATATTAATGTAAATAGTGGAAATTGTGTTTATGAATGGATCATTGAGTATTTATTTATGACTTGTATATGAATATTATGTGAAATGAATGAATGAGAAATGGAAATATTATTGAAAAATATTGAGACATTGTTGATGAAATGAAGTTTGGGAATGATTGAAAGCATATTGGAATTGTTTTTTTTACAGGTTCCGAAGAACTGTTTTCTCCATTTTTAGCCGGTACTCTGTCGGATTTTCTATAAAATTTGCGGAAACTCAAACAAATTTATGATTTCAATAAATGACTTAAATGAATTATACTTTACTTCAGAACTATGAAAGAAATAAATTAGGAAGAATAAAAATGATTGAAATAAAATAGGGTGTTCCGGTACACTGTGAGACATATCTTACTCGGCTATACTGTAGACGGGCATGGGGTGTCACATTTAATGGTATCAGAGCACGGTTTAGGTGTTTCTGGGCCTAGATCGAGTCCATACCATGCATTGCATTTGTAAATCGAGGTAACACTAATCTTGTCTGTTTGTCTTTGTTAAATAGGATATGGACCCTATATCTCAGAGGGCAGTTGAGGAGAAAGTGGAGAGTCATGCTCCACTGCGGCGGTGAGAGGCGGGGTAGGGAGAACACGCTTTGCAGTTCAGTGAGCTGCTCGGCCTCCACGAGCCATGTTCGAAATGGCGAGTTCTTGGACAAATGGCTAGGGTAATGCCACCACTACCACCACCTCCACAGTAGAAATCACATCTGGAAAGATTAAGAAAATTTGGAGCAGTGGATTTCTTTGGCAAGAGAGAAGATGATTCTTTTGCAACCAAAAACTGGTTGAACAAAACAGGAAGGGTTTTAAAGCAACTCCACTGCACTCCAGAGTGAAACCTAGAAGCTGCTGTATCTCTGTTGCAAGATGATGCCTACCAATGGTGGGATACAGTGTCTAGTAAAGTGCAGCCAGAAGTAATAACTTGGGACTTCTTCCTCTCAGAATTCAAGAAGAAATATATGGGTAGTGTATACCTAGAAGAGAGAAGAAGAGAATTCATTAACCTAAGGCAGAGATAGCTGATAGTGGCAGAGTATGAAAAGGAATTTGTCGGACTGCGCAGCTATGGAAGGAAGATAGTCCCTAATAAGGCTGAAAGCTGTAAGAGATTTGAAGAGGGATTAAATGATAACATAAAGATCATGATTACTGCATTGGGAATCACAGACTTCACCAAGTTAGTGGAAGATACAATAAAAATTGAAAAGGTTAGAATAAGTGAGTAGACCAGAAGAGATAGATA
This sequence comes from Hevea brasiliensis, assembly GCF_030052815.1. Classification (NCBI taxonomy): domain Eukaryota; kingdom Viridiplantae; phylum Streptophyta; class Magnoliopsida; order Malpighiales; family Euphorbiaceae; genus Hevea; species Hevea brasiliensis. The sequence goes on along the minus strand of NC_079504.1, from coordinate 90,352,564 downwards.
GCAGAAGAGGGGTCCGGGTCAGTCTAGCTCATCTCCTGTACCCGGGAAGAAGTTCAAAGGTCCACCTACACAGAGTTCAGGTCAACCTCAAGGTCAAGGTCAATCCCAGGGGCCCAGGCCATAGTTCACCCCTAGGAGAGGTTAGTCCACACCATCAGTGGGCAGCTCTCCAGGGACGGGGTTCAGGGACTAGCCTCAGCATCTTCTGCATGTCTGCATTGCTTGAAGTGGCATAAGGGGGAGTGTTGGAGAGTGACGGGTGCCTACTTAAGGTGTGGGTCGACAAAACATCAGTTAAGGAATTGTCCACGCAGAAATACTACAACTGCTCCAGCACAAGCAGACAGACCTGCTCCTGCACCTCAAAGGGGTAGGAAATCTGGTAAATCTGAGGCAGTGGGACCATCACAGAGACCTGCATCTAAGCCAACAGAAAGGCCAGAGGTCAGAGCACCTGCCAAAGCCTATGCCATAAGAGCTCAGGCGGAGTAAGATGCCCCGGATGTCATCAGGGGTACGTTCTCCCTCTATAATACATCTGTGCATGCATTGGTGGATCCAGGATCCACTCATTCATACATCTGCATCAACCTACCTGTAGAAAGGGGGATATTAATAGGGGAGAGTGACCAAGACATTTTGGTCACTAATCCATTGGGCCACAGTGTAGTGGCAAACAAAGTATACATGGGTTACCCGTTAAGGATTCAGGGGTATGAATTCTTGGCAGACCTGATTGAGTTGCCTTTCCATGAGTTTGACGTGATTTTGGGAATGAACTAGTTGCCACGTCATCAAGCAATGGTTGATTGTATACTGAAGAGGATTCTTTGAAAACTTCTGAGGGTAATGAGATCACAGTTGTGGGGGAAAGGACAAATTTCTTATCCAATGTCATCTGAGCCACACTTATAAGAAAACTAATGAGAAAAGGCTGTGAAGCCTACCTAGCACATGTGGTGGATACTAGACAGGCTAAGCCAGATCTATGTGACATACCCACAGTAAGAGACCTCTCAGATGTGTTCCCTAAAGAATTACCTGGCTTGCTACTAGCAAGGGAAGTCGAATTTGCTATTGAGATACTGCTGGGTACAGCACCAATCTCTATTGCTCCTTATAGGATGGCACCCATAGAATTGAAAGAACTAAAAATCCAGTTGTAGGAGTTGCTAGATAAGGGGTTCATATGCCCTAGTGTGTCACCATGGGGAGCTCCAGTGCTATTTGTGAAGAAGAAAGATGGGACTTTGAGGTTACGCATTGATTACCGGCAGTTAAATAAAGTGACTGTGAAGAACAAGTATTTGTTGCCTAGAATTGATGATCTGTTTGATCAGTTGAAGGGAGTAGGAGTATTTTCCAAAATTGATCTCATATCAGGGTATCATCAGTTGAGGGTGAAGGGTGTAGATGTGCCAAAGACTGTATTCAGGACCCGATATGGGCATTATGAGTTCCTAGTGATGCCCTTTGGCCTAACAAATACACCAGTGGCATTCATGGATCTTATGAACCATATCTTCCATCCATAGCTAGATCGGTTCGTAGTGGTCTTTATTGATGATATTTTGGTGTATTCCAAGACTAGGGAAGAACATGATGAGCATTTGAGGATTGTTACGCAAACCACGAGAGAAAAGAAGGCGTATGCTAAGTTGTCCAAGTGTGACTTACGGTAAAATGAGATTGCATTCCTTGGACACATAGTGTTAGTGATGGGATTAGATGGATCCTAAGAAAATAGAATCGGTGATGGAATGTAGGTGTAACATCCTCCTGCACGTATGCATGCGTTACATTGCTCGATGGCCTAATATCGGTCGGGCAAGTCGGGATATGCGGAACTACACTTCGATGATAGTGAATAGACATATAATGATAAAATAAATAAAAAGAAAATATAAGAAAAATTAAAGAAAAATTAAAGAGAGAAAATGAAACTAGGTTAAGCAGTGGCACCATAGCAATGGGTAGCACTTGAGGATGTTCTGCGAAGGCAATTGCGACACTAGAATTTGAGGAACCCTCAGAATTAAATTTTAGGACATAAGTAAAGGTTTATTGAAATGTAATTGACACTAGAAATATCAAAGAAAAATTAATAAATTAGTACAAAGAAAAATGAAAAATCGAGAAACAGACAAAAATAGGTGTTACTGAAAAATCGGGAATACAACCCGAAGAAGGGTATTTTGGTCATTTGACACCTAGAGTTGCCTTTTGACCTCAATTTCCATTAAAAATAAATGATATTTCACTTTCAAAATGTCATGAAAAATTAAATTGTGATACATTATGTAAATAGTGAAAGAATTGAGATAAATGAGCAAATAAGGAAACTTGGAAATATTAAACATTAAAAATAAGATTAGTGCTCCACTAACTCCTAACTTAGGAGACATATTGGACCTTGGGATAGCATATTCCATTCATTGTCATCTTCTTCTTCAACCTCACTCTCACTTGCCGAAATGAATCCTCCATGAAAGCTCCATTACCGCCCCACATGTAAAGCTCCATTCTTCCATTTTCATACCATAATCCTTATAATTTCTTTCATTAAACATGGTCCACACCTCTTAGGCAGATTATAGGGAAAGTTTTAACAAGCTCCAAAAGTTGTAAGTGTCCAAATCCTCTCTCTTGCTTTAGTAAACCTTGTGTTTAGGTTGAGGTGAGTAATTTGGTGAAGAGAAAGGAAGAAAATATTGAGATATGAACTTGTTCATTTTCGGCAGCCATGAAAGTTTGTTGTGGTTGAGTTTTTCTTACCTCTAATGGATGGGATTTAAGGTTGATTAACTCAAATGGAAGTTGTAGTAAGTTAATATCCAAGTATGTGTATGTTAGTGCTTGAATTAAGGGTTTAAAAGTGGGACTTTGATGCTTTAGTATCGACACCATATTTTAGCCGATACTTTGGTTACAAGTAACTTGATCAGGAAATAAACCGATCTTGCATCTAATCGAATGCTTTCCGATCTCTCAACAAAGGAGATCACACCAATATCAGGTCCCTATGCCATCCAATCTCATTTATGATCTCTCGTCAAAGGAAATCAAACCAATATCAGGTCTCCATGCCATCTAGTCTTATTTTCGATCTCTCCTTTATAAATATTATGGAAAATCATTTAATAAAGTTAAGGTTTCAGTCCGACTTAATGGTGTTTCCGATCTAAAGTAATCAAATCAAGTTTCCAATTTTAATGATTTAAAGTTCTACCCGGTGTTTGGTCCCTCCTAAGGCTGATCTCATGCTTACAATATTTTTCCGATCCCTTATACTTAGATTAATAATCGCTTTTAAGTTTGATGTTCTAATATGTTCAAACAATTAAGCACTCATACAATTTGGATACTTTTCGATCTCATTAAGAAATTGAGCAAAAGGGATTCCATTTCATTTCAAAATAAAAGTACAAGTCATTGGTGGAGGATCACCCACCTATTCTACATCAACATTTCGCTCACCCTCTCTATCTCCTCGGGCTCCTCCTCGCTCGTCTTGACCTGCAGGGTGAGCTCGTTCATCCAGGAGAAGTCCTCTTCAGGATATCATTTCTTCAGCTCGGCCATAAGGTCATTATGGGCATTTACATAAGCCCCAGCCTCCTTCGTAGTGCTCTCCTCTTCCTTAGCTTGAAACTCCTCATCTTTGGCTTGGAGCTCTTCCTCCTTTGCTCGAAGGTCTTCAGCATAACAAGCGAGATCGGTAGACCAACCAACTCGAGAGTCTTCAAGTTCCCGTTCCACTTCAATGATCCTCTCCTCATAACGCTTCATCTGATCCTCCATTCTAGCGATGTACTCGTTAGCAGAGGAGAGCTGAGCTTGTGCAGCACAGGCATCTTGGACTGCCTTAAGGATCTCTTTCTTTAAGCGTGGGCTTTCT